>NC_053433.1:54273774-54417334 GCF_007990345.1 Gossypium hirsutum | reverse complement strand
CTGCAACATAATCACAACTTTTCTCAATCATGATATAATATTTATATTACCCATTTGAACCCGTGGAAAAAAATAGATAGATAACTGATAAGCCTCATACAAAAGGGTAAGATGCCGATGTCATGTCCCAGACATGGTCTTACACTGGCTTTCATATACTAGTGCCGATGCCATGTTCCAAACATGGTTTTACACTAGCCTACATGTTGAGGCCGATGCCATGTCCTAGACATGGTCTTACACTAGCTCTCATATCAATGTCGATGCCATGTTCTAAACATGGTATTACACTAGCTCACATATCAAGGTCGATGCCATGTCCCAGACATGGTCTTACACTAGCTCTCATATAAATGCCAATGTCATGTTCCAAAAATGGTCTTACACTGGCTCACATATCAAGGCCAATGCCATGTCCCAGACATGGTATTACCCCAGACATGGTCTTACACTAGCTCTCATATCAATGCGGATGCCATGTTCCAAACATGATCTTACACTGGCTTACATATCGAGGCTGATGCCATGTCCCAGACATGGTCTTACACTAGCTCCCATAACCCTAGTATCACGTATGGATATCTGATCTATTCCTACGGTTCAACCGGAAGTTTTACCTCATCAAAATCTCATCATGCATATTCATAACAAAATCAAACATTTCATGCAATATAAATTATTTAATGCATAATAACAATGGAATTGTGATATTTATGTGCAACTTACCTCAGTATACAAAATACGGACGACTAGTTTGAATTAGTCTACTAGCTTGGTCTTCCCCCAGTCTAGGTTCGAATTTCGTATTTTTTGATCTATAATGATAAAATTCACTAATTTAATCATCACATTAATCAAGACATTTCATAATTTTTATTTTGGCAAAATGATCGTTTTGCCTTAGACTTTCACAAAATTATGATTTTTCCCTTAGGCTCGTAAAACGATTTTCATTGAATTTCCACATTAACCAAGCCTAACTGAAACTACTTTAAGCCTATAGCATCTCACAATTTCAATTATTTCACATATTTACTACTTATTTTGTAACTTTTACAAAATGGTCCCTTTTGGGTGTTTTCATGAAAAACCCCTTTCACTAAAGTTGTTTATTTAACAACCATGATTCATTTTGTTCTATAAAAATTCAGCAACCAACATGAGTACTCTCATGGAAAAACCCTAACCTTAAATATTTTTCAAAATAGTCCCCCATTAGTTAGCTTGAGCTATATGGGCCCTAAAAAAACAAATCATCAAAAAATACATCAAAATCACTTACCTGAAGAGTCTAAAGTGCTTAAAATTAAGCTCCCATGGTTTTTCTTAGAGAAAACGGTGAGAAGAAAAATGAAAAAGATGAAGCTTCTCCTTATTTGTTATATTTTTTAGCAAATTAGTCACCAAATTTACCTAACTTTGACCTTAAAATCTTTGTCTCCATGTTCATCCACTAACAAATTTTATCTATTACTCAATAAGACCTCTAATTAATATTCCATGCTATTTGACACCTTTAGCTAGTAAAGAAATTTTGCATTTATGCGATTAGTCCTTTTTCAAAATTAAGCATGCAATGACTGAAATTATTCCAAAATTTTAAACTCATTAGTATGCTATAACAATAAAATAAATAAAATAATTTCTTTGACCTCGAATTTGTGGTTCTGAAACCACTATTCTGACTAGGCCCAAAATCGGTTTGTTACATTGTTCCTCTATTTTGAGTAAAATTTTTAAAGTTTCGTTGGATGTTTTATAGGTTATCAGTTTAGTCCCGAACCGCTCCTAAAACATGTTTTAGGCCTTGTAGCTATTATAAGGGACAAATTGATTGAGATTTAATGATGATTGTATGAATTGATTGAATGCCATGAGAAAAGTATAGTTATATGTGTTATAAGTCCGATTAATGCTCCGTAACCCTATTCCGGCGTTGAATACGAGTGAGGGAGTTACAAGTATACCCTCCAGTTTTCACACACCTGGCATATGGGCATGTCTTCAGCCGTGTGATATAAGTTAGTATGTATGCCTTGTTTCTACAGGCCTAATACGCGGGTGTGTCTGGAGCCGTGTGAGGCACACGACCTGTTTACACGGCATGTGACCCCTGTAAGGTTGAAATTTTTTTAAGTTTCCAAAAAATTTTCGTATGTTATCGGTTTAGTCCCGAACTACTTCTAAAGCATGTTTAAGGCCTCGTATGCTCTATAAGGAAATGTATTGTATGAATAATTTATGAGAAGTATCTATATTGCGAATTGATCGTATACTTGTAACCTACTCTGACGACAGATACGGGTTAGGTGCAATAATGCTTGTTTAAATCATAACCATCATCATTATCATTTCTCTCTTTCGAACTATGATAGTAAGTCCTCCTGAGCTGATGGACAAAGCTATATTGAGATGAAATGGTAAGCTCTGAAGAGCTGAAAACAGTAAGCCTTACAAGCTGATATATCGTAAGTTCATATGAACTGGGTGAGTTCGCAACACATGCAGGATCTTGACCAAAACGGTAACCCTAGTGACATGTCACTCGTATCCTACGACTTTTAAGGTTCAAATGGGACTCGGTATTCAATAATTCTCATGAGTTAGGCATTCGAACTCAATAAACCATTTACTCAATATACTTTCATTTCAAATAATTACAAGTATTTAAAAATTCGATTCTAATTAACGAACTTACTCGATTCTCGCATGGAAATTATCGATTCTCCAATTTCCTTTCCCGGATCAATTGATCTCGACTTTCTTGATCTATTAATATCAAAATACACATCATGTTGTCATCAATTTACCTATATTTACATTAGAAAATTTACACATGCCCGAAGCACATCATAATAGTATTATCACATAAAAATGAAATATGCAATTAATTCATGCAATTTAGGTACAAACCATGCTAGCGGAATAAACATAGAACCCATATTCAATTTATTTACTTTAACCACCACATTTCACATTTTCCAATTAATCCCTTGATATTTTTTTCAAAAATACTTACAAAAGCTATAATGTAACACCCTTACCAGTACCCGAGGCCAGATAAGGTATGAGGCGTACCGACAAAATACAAACATAAACAAAATACGGGCCATAAAATTCATCATATCAAACGTTCATTCACTTACACATAGTCCCCTTATTTGAGTCTACGAAGCCCAAAACATACTTTAGAAAGGGTCGAGACTAAACCGAGAACTTACGAAAATCTTGAAATTTCATCTTTAAGGCTCCACACGCCCGGTTCCAAAGTCGTGTTCCCATACATGGCTGAGACACATGGTCGTGTCTCTGCCTGTGTGGAATATCCTAGGCTATTTTCCAAGCTTTAGTCAACCTTAATCTCTTACACACTTATACAAAATCAAAAGCATATAACATGGTATTCATTTAATGATTAAATATTCTCAATTAAACCACAAACATAGCATTTGTATGTCATCATACATGTGTCTCTCATACTCATTTTACCTTGTTTATTATAGTACCACTTATACATTTATACCAAGATTATCATCTACAAAATATCTTCAGCTTAATCATCAAGCATTCATATTAAAACTAGATCATATCTTTATAAAATACCACAATTCAGATACGCAAAATAACATGTTTGCCTGAAACATTTCAATCAACTCCATACCCAACAAGTATTACATTGAGACTAGTCAATATACATATATACATATATACATATATGTAAATGTATATATGATATAATATATATACATGTCATGATACATATCATTCCTTTCTGTTTCTTATAAACACATATCATTTATTTCATTATATCAATATTTCATATATACATATATACATATATGTATATATGTATATATGTATATATAATACATGTCATGATACATATCATTCTCTTTCTGTTTTCTATAAACACATCATTTATTTCATTATATCAATATTTCATATACCATAGTTTCCATGTTTCCACATATATTAATTTTCCTCCTCATCCCTCCATTCCACATCCTTAATGTATATAGCATTCTTGTAAGTACGATTTCACAATTTACTAATAAATGCTCACATCAAACTGTCCACAAGAGTCATAGTCACTTACTTATTATAATTCAAGCTACAGAGCTCCAAATAAGATCCATAAATTCCCTAAAAACTAGACTCACATATATTTCCACCCATAAAATTTCATAATTTTTGGTTTAGCCAATTAGTACAGTTTATTTATTAAAATTTCCCCTGTTCACTTTCTAATAGTTCTGACCTCTCTCACTAAAATTAATTATCTCATAGTACAGAACTTGGATAATTTCTATTGATTTATATTGAAAAATAGACTCATTAAGGATTTTAAAAATATAAGTTTAAGCCTCTAATTATTTTTATCCAAATGTTTGTGATTTTCCAAAGTCCAAAATAGGGATAACATAATCATTCTAAACCAGTCTCACAAAAACATAAATATATCAAATATAGAACTCCTTTCTTGCTCTGTTCTTTTATATGAAAATAACTCATTAAGATTTAATTTTATATCTTATTCAGTCTCTGATTCAATTTCTACTATTTTTGGTTATTTTCAGAATCACGTCACTGCTACTGTCTAAAACAATTTTATGCTAATTCACTCTTCACACTTTCTTTGTATTAACCCATTTAACATACATATCACAAATCATTTTCACCACATTTCATACATCACAAGTATAGGCCCATGATCACAAGGTCACCATAAAATCATCCTCATGTATAACTTACTTGTTTATAACCTCACCACATCCTGGTCACTTAATGAACACATCATCACATAATCAAGTTCCTGCACTTATTCATCACAAAACTCACAAAGCAATACATAGAGAGTCTCCTGTTGAACACTCGGATCAATCCTCAATACTTGTGGTTTCAGCACATAGCTCCACCCATCATATAGTTCGGCTCTCTTGTACACATGGTGAACACTCAGTACCACCCATGTGACCTATGTAATGCCCCAATTTTCGGGAATTCTGTGAGTGATGGAAAATTTTAAATTTTGATGTTCTGTCTGCTTGGCGTAGATTTAATCAGGTTAGTGGGTCTCTAGAAGGCCAAGTTAAGTTAAAATCTGGTATTTTAGTTAATTTTAATTCTAAGAAGAAGGGGTTCTGGTAGCTGGCTTAAGGTATAACTGGGTAAAATAAAACATAAGGAACCTGTGTAAGTTGGCTTGTGGTGTCACTTGGAGGCTTGAGAGGTGGCGCGTGATGACCAAGGAGATAAAGTTCGAGTCGCAAGGTAAGCAATTTGGTGATATTAATTTTTATGTACAGAAAAGGTAAGCAGTGGAACTAAAGCGAAAGGCTGTCAGGAGAAGATTTAGGAGCTGATAAGGGAGAGAATGAGGAGCTGATAAGGGAGAGGATTTAGGAGCTGATCAAGGAGAAGATTTAGGAGCTGATCAAGGAGCAGGAGTTGGCCGGCCAAGGGCCTCTAGCATGGGAAAATTCGGCTAGGTTAAGTGCCAGTATAAATTGGCATGAGGGGGAAAGTTTGTGTCGTTTGCTGACCATTCTCCGCTTCTTCCTTCCTTTCTCTTCAACTTTTCTTTTTCTTCTTTCTCCTGTCGAATCTCTCAACCCCTGTCATCTCCATTTTTTCTCAGACGTTCTAAAACCTCATACCATGCCATAAAAAGCCGAAATCCCGAAACTATACTTTTTTCTGTATCGATTTCTCCTAGCCAATTTTATTATCTTTTCCATCATTCTTGACCGATTCTCTAGTTCTTTAAACCTCAAGGTTCTGTCGACAGGACCATAGCAAAACCCTCCTATTTCATCTTTCTTTACATAGCTTCAACAAAAGCCGAAAACCGCACTCTATTAGGGACTTGGCCGAATAGTGAGATCACTGAAGGCTCGACTTTTGTTATCATTGAGGGCTTAGATTGACATCAGAATGAGTAGAAATTAATTGGGATCATTGACCGAAGGAACCGGTGGTAAGTCTTTTCAATCTAGTCTTTATTTCGTATTTTAGAAAAGCCGAAACCCCTAAAGGTTAGGGAGGCTGTCAACTTGGACTTGTAGCCTAAGGGGTTGTGATAACTGTTTTGTCTTGATAATAATGTGATCTAGAGGCTGCTGATCAAGGGCTTGGACAAGTGGAGCAACGGGATCTAAGTCTAGTCGCAAACTTCGGCAAAGGTAGGATTGCTAGTGCTAAGGTGTTATGGCCGAATAAGGTAAGGAGATATTATGTAGTTCGTTTCGGTAGTAGATTAACGTGGTAGTAATATAATTTTAGGTAGTTCGAGCATGGATCTCGTCAGTGAATCGTCATAAAACAGGTGTGTAACTGACACCCTTTCTTAGTCTAGATCGGCAAAAGCCGAAAAGCCGAAATGCCAAAAAATTGGTATTTTGTAGATTTGCGAGTGTGCGAATGCTCGTGAGGTAAATCGATTAATGTCTTTGGTAAGTTGCAATGTTTGGACTGCAAAGTGCATGATTTCTGTGCCCTCAATATTTTTGGGCTTATTGGGCCAAAATTGGAATAAAGGGCCAATGGCCCAATTCAGTAAGAACCCTCGGTAAGTGATTCTGTTAGTATGTGAAAGGTAGGAATATGCATGAAAAACCCTAAAATAGATAAATTACTGAAATACCTTTAAAAAGTGGAAAATTTACAATTTTACCCCTAGGAGATAAAGTACGAAATACCCCTAGGAGTAAATTGACCTAAATGCATGTTGGACTGTTGTTATTTACTGCATGCCATGTTGTTATTATCTTATGCATGGGACTGGGATATTGATGGAGGAAGTACTGAAAGTGGCTTGTCCACGTACTGGAGGCTTTGCCTCAATTTACTGTTAACTGAGCAGCAAGACTGCAACTGTGGAGTGTAGGGCTGGGTGGGTTGAGCTATTCCCCACATGGAGTGTAAGGCTGGTACGGGTGCAGTGTAGTGGTTGGTAGGTTGAGTAGACTCCCCAAATGGGCTTGCATATGTTTATTGATGTTGCATGTATTTTGAAATGGGCCTATGGGCCATACTGTTATCTGAATAAGGGGCTAAGGCCCAGTTTAATGTAATTGAAAAGGGCTCTGGCCTAGTATTACTGTTATCTGAATGGGCTTAGGCCCGATGGGCTTGAGCTGACCTGGGCTTTGAATGGGTTTTCCTTACACACTGAGGTTTCAAACTCACCCCTTTTTTAACCTTGCAGGTGGGCCTTGATGTGAGTGTCTTGGAGCCGGAGGGGATTCTGAGTGGCCATGGTGAACGCTTTTGGGTTTGAAAAAGAGACTGGTTTTCTTAAACTATTTTTAATTACTATTTAATTTTTGGGTTGTAATAAGGCCATTTTAACTTTATTTTCTTCTTTGATTTTCTGGGATTATATTATTTTTAATAACTTTATTCTGGTGGATAATAATTCAAATGGGCTAGACTTAGGGCGTGATTTCAAAACGATACTTGTTTTTAAAATAACACGACGTCACGAATATTCGATTTATCAAAGATAACCACTCAAAGAAGTTTCAATCCGTTATAACCAAGTGTGGCAATGGATGTGGGCATGTCTAGGATTGGATCCAATCGAAGAGCTTGGTACTTAAGCAGCCTTCATTGCTCACCTCCTCTGTTATGGAAACCTACCTCAGCTTCCATTCACTTGGTTAGCTTAACAAAAGTCGGCTTTTAAAACACTAAAAAGGGAACATGGGTTTTTTTTAATTTTAATGTGGCATGTCGGATTCGGCCATAACGTCTGGGCCGGGTTTGGGGTGCTACAACCTAGCCAATTTATCTCGTAGCTCTCTTATCTACATGGTGTCCTTCACCTGGAACCACGCAAGCGACCTAGCTACATATATCCCGTAGCTCTCTTGTCTACATGGTGTATATATAGTATCACCCATGTAACCTAGCTACATCATAATGTCTTGTAGCTGTCTTGTACACATGATGTGCACTTAGCACCATACATGTGACCTAGCTACATACTATCTGTATCATCCAATCTTTCCGAAGGTTCAACTGGGATTTCTCTCTCTTTTCCAACAATTTCACCAATCAAGTAATTATCCACAAACATATTTCCAATAATATTATAAAATATCATAATACAAGTAATATTGATGTATTACTTACATCTAAACTTAGATCTCATTTAATATCAAGGCAATAATATTAAATTACACATTGCCTTATTAAAAATCATATGAACTTACAATTTCCCATAATATCTATAATCATAGAAATCACATTATGTATGATTGTAACACCCCGAACCCGAGGCCGTCGCCGGAGTCGAACACGAGGTGCTAACAGACTTCAAACCACTTAAAAAAAATTCCCAGACAAGCTGCCAATCTGCGTACTAGTAACTTTAAAAATAATATCTTGAGTTCTGAAACTTGAAATCCAGTTCCGTAAATTTCCCTGAAACTAGACTCATATGTCCATCTACATATTTTTTTATAGAATTTTTGGTTGGGCCAATTAGTACAGGTTATTAGTAAAAGTCTCCAAAGTTACAGGGATCGACTACACTGACCTTTGCGCATTACGACTGGGATATCTCCCTGTACAGGGCTTCATTACTGATGTCGTTTGTTTCTATAGAAACTAGACTCGAAGGGGAATCCATGAACATATGGCATGACTTCTAATTATCTCTGGTTAATTTATAATGAATTTCTAAAGTCGGAACAGGGAATCCAGAAATTGCTCTGGCCCTGTTTCACAAGAGTTTAATTATCTCCTAACATACAGCTCATATAGTCATTTCTTTCTTCTATATGAAAATAGACTCATCGAGCTTCGATTACATAATTTATTCATTAATTAATTCCACTCCTACTATTTTAGTGATTTTCCAATCTCAAGTCACTGCTGCTGCCAGCATCTGTTACTAAAGCAACTATGCCTATTTCGTGATTTCTCCTTGATCTAACTAGTAATTCATCATACATATCACAAATCATGATCATGACTAGCCATCCCAAGGGCTAATCACATTATGTATGATTGTAACACCCGAACCCGAGGCCGTCGCCGGAGTCGAACACGAGGTGCTAACAGACTTCAAACCCCTTAAAAAAAATTTCCCAGACAAGCTGCCAATCTGCGTACTAGTCACTTTAAAAATCATATCTTGAGTTATAAAACTCGAAATCCAGTTCCGTAAATTTTCCCTGAAACTACACTCATATGTCCATCTACATATTTTTTTATAGAATTTTTGGTTGGGCCAATTAGTACAGTTTATTAGTCAAAGTCTCCCATGTTACAGGGATCGACTACACTGACCTTTGCGCATTACGACTGGGATATCTCCCTGTACAGGGCTTCATTACTGATGTCGTTTGTTTCTATAGAAACTAGACTCGAAGGGGAATCCATGCACATATGGAATGACTTCTAATTATCTCTGGTTAATTTATAATGAATTTCTAAAGTCGGAACAGGGAATCCAGAAATCGCTCTGGCCCTGTTTCACAAGAGTTTAATTATCTCCTAACATACAGCTCATATAGTCGTTTCGTTTCTTCTATATGAAAATAGACTCATCGAGCTTCGATTACATAATTTATTCATTAATTAATTCCACTCCTACTATTTTAGTGATTTTCCAATCTCACGTCACTGCTGCTGCCAGCATCTGTTACTAAAGCAACTATGCCTATTTCGTGATTTCTCCTTGATCTAACTAGTAATTCATCATACATATCACAAATCATGATCATGACTAGCCATGCCAAGGGCTAATCATTGTCAAACATCTCCCTACTACACTATTGCCATATCATGAATTTGACACCAAAAATAATCAACCATGACATATGGCATAATAATCGAATTTCCAAGACTTACGACCTAACATTATAGAACCAAACCCATCCGAACATTTATGCCATTTTCACATGGCTAAAAGTTACATACCAAATTTCAACAAAACATATTAGCCTATACATGCCGAAATGTTCTCCTAGACCGACTAAAAAGAAGATACCAAAAGTTGCTAGCCGGTGTGATGACTTCGATGACGGCCTGATCACGCAAAAAGAGACGAGTCCAAGAAACCTAAAATAGGTGACAAGGAAACACCGAGTGAGTATATAACTCAGTAAGTCATAAGCAATGCACTACCATCCATTAATAACATTATCACAAGAGGAAACAAAATGGAACGAGGCTAGTTACTCCATCCATACCGAACCATACCATAGTTCCTTAGACCTATCGGTTCAATCTCATACCAAGTCATGCATTCACATTCCATATACTAATCAATAGGATATTTGAGGCATTTTCATACATCATTGTATTTCGTTACAATCATACAACTAAACGACCTTTCACCTATTCCACGATAAATCTTATGTACGTGACTTCAGTTATAATTGTCACATAGGTTCAAACTTACCAAGCTCAACTCCAAATATAAACATAGCGCCTATTAGCCATGAACTCAAGGTACTTACCCGATCCGCTGTCCGTGATCAACTTAATAATGTCGCACACTTAGTGTCCATAGTGATTCAAAAGTATATATAAGTCCGCACACTCAGTGCTATATAATCAACTCGCACACTTAGTGCTATATAATCAAACTCGCACACTTAGCGCTATATAATCAAACTCGCACACTTAGTGCTATATAATCAAACTCGCACACTTATGCTGTACAATTTAAACCCGCACACTTAGTGCCAATCTCATGATCATAAATGTTTATACCCGCACACTTAGTGCCGAGATCAACGACTCAATATATCTCACCTCTTTTCTTTTCATTCAACACTTTCATCACCACATGCATACATGTATATATATATTATCATTCCATTCAACATCATTACATAGATGTTATGACCATTTAAATTAATACAAACTATATGCTTAATGACTTACTTTGTGTTGGGTAAGACGGTTCCAACTCGGCTACTCGATGATCTTTCTTTGCCTTTGCTTGATTCTCCTCCTTTAACTCCTTGAGCTTAATCAATAAATCAACTAGTTTAACCATCTTGCTAAACATTCATAATTCAATTACACATGCATATGTATGTTTGTATATTCGGCAACCATCCTCACTAATTACCCATTTAGTCGATTATACACATAATTAAAGGTAACATCACGAATGGGCATACTTATGTATATATATGTATATATACTTCGGAATGGGCATCACAATTAGATTTAACACCACCTTCATACTCAATTAGATGGCCGAATGTATGTATATATGTACAATGTCAACTATAACATCATTTAAACACCTAATTTCATCTCATGAACACTTGATCGAATTTTCCTAATCTAGCATATTTTCACATCTATTTGTAACATCATGTAAATCCACATATAACTACATTTCTTAAGTTCCACATCTTAATGCCCATTATAGCCACTCCCATAGTCTAAATCTAGCAATCGGCAACACCCACCTTTCCACTATGTTAGCCGAATACTCATTCTCTTCTTAGTCCTAAATTCGGCACCTCCAACAAAATAGCTTAACAATTTCAACTTTCATGCTAACATAACAAGCAACTTAACACATCCATATAACTAGCATGCTAATAGCATCAAGGTATCAACTAAAATTTTTAAGCTCCTTAGCCGAATCCTAACTCTCCAACAACCCCAAATCCAACCATGGGATAGATAGAATTTAGACTCATCACCCAAAGGTTGTGTAAACTTCCAAAAATATCATTGAACATACCTTGATCTAAAGGACCACCTTGGCCGAATCTTGCTTCCTCTTCTTCCTCTAGTTACGACAATTGCAAAAGAAAGAAAACATGAACACTCCTTCTTCCCTCCTTATTAAGCATTCAAACTCCCTCATTTTCATGCCACAACATCAAACACTCCTCCTAGATACAAGCAATGGCCGAACTTCTTCAAAAATTTTCTCCCTTTCTTTTTCTTGGTTTTTCGGCTAGGAGATGGCAAGTATGAACACCCCTTTTTTTTGTTCACTTTCCTATTATTATTCCCATCATTTGTTAACCAAAAAAAACATATTAAATTAGAATGAGTGGAGCATCATCACTCCTTGGCCGGCCACCATGTATTTTATGGGTAATTTGACATGCAAAGCCATGCTTCCTCTCCCTATTATTAATTACTCCTTATAATTCATCTATCATCTTTTCTAACTTCGTCAACTAGGTCCTTTTCGAATTAATTCACAATCCTAAAGCTAATATTAAGCATTAATTTCTCATATATTGCTGTCACACAAAATTTATGTAATTAAAACACAAAAATAAATTTTGGCTCGGTAATGTGGTCTCGAAACCACATTCTGACCAGGGTCTAATTTGGGTTGTCACAACTCTCCCCACATAAGAAATTTTCGTCCCCGAAATCTTACCGGTAAGTAATTTTGGATATCGATCCTTCATAAAGTCCTCAAGTTCCCAAGTGGCTTCTTCAATTCCGTGTTTATGCCACAGTACCTTCACTAATGAGATTTTCCTGTTTCGTAGTTCTTTTACTTCACGTGCTAAAATACGAACTGGTTCTTCTTCGTAACTCAAATTAGATTGAATCTCGATCTCCGATGGAGGAATTACGTGCGATGGATCGGACCTATATCGTCGAAGCATCGAGACATGAAAAACGTTGTGAATCTTTTCGAGCTCAGGGGCAAAATTAATCGGTATGCAACGGGTCCAACTCGTTCGGATACTTTGTACGGACCGATGAACCTCGGACTCAATTTTCCTTTACGACCAAATCTAAGCACCTTCTTCCAGGGTGAAACTTTGAGAAATACTTTGTCTCCAACCTGATATTCAATGTCTTTTCTTTTCAAATCCGCATACGACTTTTGACGATCCGAAGCGGTTCTCAAACTTTCGCGAATTACTCAGACTTTCTGCTCGGCATCCTTAATCAAATCAACCCCAAGGATCTTACTTTCACTAAGTTCAGTCCAAAATAATGGGGTACGGCATTTACGACCGTATAAAGCCTCGTAAGGTGCCATCTTAATGCTTGACTGAAAACTATTGTTGTAAGCGAATTCGATCAAAGGCAGATATCTTTCCCATGAACCACAAAACTCTAAAACACAACATCTCAACATATCCTCGAGTATTTGAATTATCCGCTCAGATTGGCCATCGGTTTGTGGATGAAAAGCGGTGCTAAAATGCAGCTTGGTACCCAAAGCTTCTTGCAATTTCTTCCAAAATTGCAAGGTGAATCTCGGATCTCTATCCGACACGATAGAAATAGGTACCCCGTGTAATCTCACAATCTGAGAAACATACAATTCGGCTAGTTTATACAATGAAAAATCCGTACGCACGGGGATAAAGTGAGCCGACTTAGTCAGTCTATCAACAACAACCCAAATCGCATCCTTCTTACTTGCTGACAATGGCAGTCCGGACACAAAGTCCATTGTGACTCGATCCTATTTCCACTCGGGTATCATGATCGGCTGAAGTAATCCTGAAGGCACTTGATGTTCTGCTTTCACTTGTTGACATATTAAACATCTCGAAACAAAGTCGGAGATGTCTCGTTTCATACCATGCCACCAAAACCGACGTTTCAAATCGTTGTACATTTTCGTACTCCCCGGGTGAATTGACATTCGGCTACAATGGGCTTCGTTCAGAATCATCGAAATGAGTTCTAAATTTCTTGGAACACACAACCGACTTCTGAACCTCAAACAATCGTCATCATCAATTTGAAATTCGGATTCCATATTCGGAATACATTCACCCCGTTTTGCAACCAATTCATCGTTGACTTTCTGAGCTTCACGAATTTGACGAATCAATAATGGTTTGGCCTTTAATTCAGCTACTAACACATTGTCGGGTAGAACAGACAAGTGCACATTCATCGCTCGTAAAGCAAACAGTGATTTCCGGCTTAAGGCGTCCGCAACCACATTAGCCTTTCTCGGGTGGTAATCAATGACAAGCTCATAATCTTTCAACAACTCAAGCCAACGTCTTTGTCGCAGATTTAAGTCTCTTTGAGTCATCAAATATTTGAGACTTTTGTGATCCGAAAATACATGGAACTTTTCCCCAAACAAGTAATGCCGCCATATTTTCAGGGCGAACACTATGGCCGCAAATTCAAGATCATGGGTCGGATAGTTTCTTTCGTGCGGCTTTAATTGTCTCGACGCGTAAGCCACAACTCGACCTTCTTGCATCAACACACAACCTAGCCCGAGTAAGGATGCATCACTGTAAATGACAAACTCTTTGCCGGACTCCGGTTGTACTAGCACTGGAGCTTCGGTTAAACAGGTCTTTAGTCGATCGAAACTCTTCTGACAGTTCTCTGTCCACTCAAACTCAACATCTTTTTGGAGTAGTTTCGTCAACGGTGCAGCTATCATCGAGAAACCTTTTACAAATCGTCGGTAATAACCGGCGAGCCCCAGGAAGCTCTGAACTTCGGTAATATTTCTTGGAGGCTTCCAGTTAAGTATGGCTGAAATTTTGCTCGGGTCAACTCGAATACCCGATGCGGATACCACATGACCCAAGAAGCTAATCTCTCTTAACCAGAACTCACACTTACTGAACTTAGCATATAACTTCTTATCCCGCAAAATTTGCAACACTAATCTCAGGTGCTCAGCATGTTCGGTCTCATCTCCTGAATAGACTAAGATGTCATCAATGAACACAACTACGAACCGGTCCAAATACTGTCTGAAGATCCGATTCAACAAATCCATAAATACCGCAGGGGCATTAGTGAGCCCGAACGGCATCACTAAGAACTCGTAGTGACCGTACCTCATTCTGAAAGCAGTTTTGGGTACGTCCGAATCTCGAATCCGCAACTGATAATAACCCGATCTCAAATCTATCTTTGAAAACACTGAGGCTCCCTTTAGTTGATCAAACAAATCATCAATACGCGGTAATGGATATTTATTCTTTATCGTCACTTTATTCAGTTGACGATAGTCAATGCACAACCTCATGGTTCCGTCCTTCTTTTTCACGAACAATACTGGTGCACCCCAAGGTGAGAAACTTGGTCGAGCGAAACCTCTATCCGTCAACTCTTGCAATTGAGCTTTCAATTCCTTTAACTCGGTTGGTGCCATACGATACGGAGCTATCGAAATTGGCGTAGTTCCAGGTACAAGCTCAATACCAAACTCTACCTCCCGAACAGGTGGTAAACCCGGTAATTCTTCAGGAAAAACATCCGGGTATTCACAAACCACCGGTACAGATTCGAGTTTCTTTTCTAATTCTTTGTCATCAAGTACATACGCAAGGTATGCTTCGCACCCTTTTCTTACATATTTCTGGGCCAACATTGCTGATATTACAGCTGGCAACCCCCTTAAGTCCGTAGACTCAACTCGGATTATCTCGTTATTTGCGCACCTCAAATTGATGGTTTTCTTTTGCAGTTCACCACTGCATCATGTACGGTCAACCAATCCATACCAAGAATAACATCAAATTCGTCAAACGGTAAAAGCATCAAATCGGCCGGAAAATAGGATTCTCGGATTATTAGAGGGCATCCCTTACACACTTTATCAACAAGTACGTATTGACCCAAAGGGTTTGACACTCGAATTACGAACTCAGTAGACTCAACAGGTAGAGTCTTACTGGATGCTAAGGTTTCACATACATATGAATGAGTAGAGCCAGGGTCAATCAATGCAATCACATTAGTATCAAAGAGGGTGAAGGTACCAGTGATGACGTCAGGGGAGGATGCCTCCTCTCGTGCGCGAATGGCATATGCTCTAGCAGGAGTACGGTTCTCGGCTCGAACAGCCGTATCAGAGGCCCCTCTCTGACTACCACCCCTACCTCCTAAAATTCTCGGTGGTCTACCTCTAGTTGTCACTCCACTAGGTCTTGCACCTTGAATCTTATTCTTCTCATCAAGCTCCGTGCAATCTCTAATGAAGTGGTCCTTCGAACCGCATCCGTAACAGGCCCTGTTAGTAGACTTACCCCAACATTCACCTAGGTGTCGTCTTCCGCATTGGGGACATTCAGGTTTCTCTGACGATTATTGCCCACACTAGCTACCGAAGTAGCTCGGGAGTCCGTCGATGGTCGTGCTCTGATGGAAATTCCCGCAGTCGTCCTCGACTTATTAGTGTCCTCCCTGAACTTCTTTACAGCTGAGAACGGAGCTTTACCCGTCGATCTTTTATGATAGTCTCTAGCTTCAAATTCAGCCTTCTTCTTCTCCTTTCCAAGTTCTTCCGCCTTGCAGGCTCGTTCGACTAGTGTTACGAATTCTTTTATCTCCAAAATACCCACTAGTAGCTTTAAATCTTCATTCAATCCTTCTTCGAATCTTTTGCACATAGCAGCCTCATCAGCTACACACTCCCGGGCATACCTACTGAGTCTTACGAATTCATGTTCGTATTCAGATACTGTCATACGGCCTTGCTTGAGTTCCAAGAATTCCTTACGCTTTTGATCAATGAACCGTTGACTAATATATTTCTTTCAAAATTTCGTTTGAAAGAAGTCCCAAGTTACTCGTTCGTTTGGGACTATGGAAATCAGGGTCCTCCACCAATAGTAGGCTGAGTCCCGCAACAAGGATATAGTACACTTTAGACATTCATCGGGCGTGCATGACAGTTCATCAAACACCCGAATGGTGTTATCAAGCCAGAACTCGGCCCTTTCAGCATCATTAGTAACTATGGCCCTGAACTCCTCGGCCCCGCGCTTCCTAATCAAGTCTACAGGTGGCTTACTCAGCCTCACAGGATCAGTAACTGATGGCATTACGGGCTCTTGGGGTGGATTATTCAAATTCGGGAATTGTTGGACAACCGGATTGGTTCGGGCATATTGCGCAACCCACTCATTCATCATGGTAAAGAAGGCTTGTTTAGCCCCCTCACCTTGATTATTCGCAGATGACTGAGGTTCAACAGGCGGCGTCCCTTGTGCAGGAGCAGCCGCTACACTTTCAACGTCATCCGCCAAGGTTCTCTCTACACCGGGATCCATTTACTAATCAAATAAAAATTTTAACCGTCAGAAGTCATCACACATTTAAACATTAACATTAAGGCATGTATAGCTAGACTCATACGTGCTATGGTAGTCCTAGAACCGACTAAACCATAGCTCTGATACCAATGAAATGTAACACCTCGAACCCAAGGCCGTCGCCGGAGTCGAACACGAGGTGCTAACAGACCTCAAACCCCTTAAAAAAATTTCCCAGACAAGCTGCCAATCTGCGTACTAGTCACTTTAAAAATCATATCTTGAGTTATAAACTCGAAATCCAGTTCCGTAAATTTTCCCTGAAACTACACTCATATGCCCATCTACATATTTTTTATAGAATTTTGGTTGGGCCAATTAGTACAGTTTATTAGTCAAAGTCTCCCATGTTACAGGGATCGACTACACTGACCTTTGCGCATTACGACTGGGATATCTCCCTGTACAGGGCTTCATTACTGATGTCGTTTGTTTCTATAGAAACTAGACTCGAAGGGGAATCCATGCACATATGGAATGACTTCTAATTATCTCTGGTTAATTTATAATGAATTTCTAAAGTCGGAACAGGGAATCCAGAAATCGCTCTAGCCATGTTTCACAAGAGTTTAATTATCTCCTAACATACAGCTCATATAGTCGTTTCGTTTCTTCTATATGAAAATAGACTCATCGAGCTTCGATTACATAATTTATTCATTAATTAATTCCACTCCTACTATTTTTAGTGATTTTCCAATCTCACGTCACTGCTGCTGCCAGCATCTGTTACTAAAGCAACTATGCCTATTTCGTGATTTCTCCTTGATCTAACTAGTAATTCATCATACATATCACAAATCATGATCATGACTAGCCATGCCAAGGGCTAATCATTGTCAAACATCTCCCTACTACACTATTGCCATATCATGAATTTTGACACAAAAAATAATCAACCATGACATATGGCATAATAATCGAATTTCCAAGACTTACGACCTAACATTATAGAACCAAACCCATCCGAACATTTATGCCATTTTCGCATGGCTAAAAGTTTACATACCAAATTTCAACAAAACATATTAGCCTATACATGCCGAAATGTTCTCCTAGACCGACTAAAAAGAAGATACCAAAAGTTGCTAGCCGGTGTGATGACTTCGATGACGGCCCGATCACGCAAAAAGAGACGAGTCCAAGAAACCTAAAATAGGTGACAAGGAAACACCGAGTGAGTATATAACTCAGTAAGTCATAAGCAATGCACTACCATCCATTAATAACATTATCACAAGAGGAAACAAAATGGAACGAGGCTAGTTACTCCATCCATACCGAACCATACCATAGTTCCTTAGACCTATCGGTTCAATCTCATACCAAGTCATGCATTCACATTCCATATACTAATCAATAGGATATTTGAGGCATTTTCATACATCATTGTATTTTCGTTACAATCATACAACTAAACGACCTTTCACCTATTCCACGATAAATCTTATGTACGTGACTTCAGTTATAATTGTCACATAGGTTCAAACTTACCAAGCTCAACTCCAAATATAAACATAGCGCCTATTAGCCATGAACTCAAGGTACTTACCCGATCCGCTATCCGTGATCAACTTAATAATGTCGCACACTTAGTGTCCATAGTGATTCAAAAGTATATATTAAGTCCGCACACTCAGTGCTATATAATCAACTCGCACACTTAGTGCTACATAATCAAACTTGCACACTTAGTGCTATATAATCAAACTCGCACACTTTGTGCTATATAATCAAACTCGCACACTTAGTGCTATATAATCAAACTCGCACACTTAGTGCTGTACAATTTAAACCCGCACACTTAGTGCCAATCTCATGATCATAAATGTTTATACCCGCACACTTAGTGCCGAGATCAACGACTCAATATATCTCACCTCTTTTCTTTTCATTCAACACTTTCATCACCACATGCATACATGTATATATATATTTATCATTCCATTCAGCATCATTACATAGACGTTATGACCATTTAAATTAATACAAACTATATGCTTAATGGCTTACTTTGTGTTGGGTAAGACGGTTCCAACTCGGCTACTCGATGATCTTTTCTTTGCCTTTGCTTGATTCTCCTCCTTTAACTCCTTGAGCTTAATCAATAAATCAACTAGTTTAACCATCTTGCTAAACATTCATAATTCAATTACACATGCATATGTATGTTTGTATATTCGGCAACCATCCTCACTAATTACCCATTTAGTCGATTATACACATAATTAAAGGTAACATCACGAATGGGCATACTTATGTATATATATATGTATATATACTTCGGAATGGGCATCACAATTAGATTTAACACCACCTTCATACTCAATTAGATGGCCGAATGTATGTATATATGTACAATGCCAACTATAACATCATTTAAACACCTAATTTCATCTCATGAACACTTGATCGAATTTTCCTAATCTAGCATATTTTCACATCTATTTGTAACATCATGTAAATCCACATATAACTACATTTCTTAAGTTCCACATCTTAATGCCCATTATAGCCACTCCCATAGTCTAAATCTAGCAATCGACAACACCCACCTTTCCACTATGTTAGCCGAATACTCATTCTCTTCTTAGTCCTAAATTCGGCACCTCCAACAAAATAGCTTAACAATTTCAACTTTCATGCTAACATAACAAGCAACTTAACACATCCATATAACTAGCATGCTAATAGCATCAAGGTATCAACTAAAATTTTTAAGCTCCTTAGCCGAATCCTAACTCTCCAACAACCCCAAATCCAACCATGGGATAGATAGAATTTAGACTCATCACCCAAAGGTTGTGTAAACTTCCAAAATATCATTGAACATACCTTGATCTAAAGGACCACCTTGGCCGAATCTTGCTTCCTCTTCTTCCTCTAGTTACGACAATTGCAAAAGAAAGAAAACATGAACACTCCTTCTTCCCTCCTTATTAAGCATTCAAACTCCCTCATTTTCATGCCACAACATCAAACACTCCTCCTAGATACAAGCAATGGCCGAACTTCTTCAAAAATTTTCTCCCTTTCTTTTTCTTGGTTTTTCGGCTAGGAGATGGCAAGTATGAACACCCCTTTTTTTTGTTCACTTTCCTATTATTATTCCCATCATTTGTTAACCAAAAAAACATATTAAATTAGAATGAGTGGAGCATCATCACTCCTTGGCCGGCCACCATGTATTTTATGGGTAATTTGACATGCAAAGCGATGCTTCCTCTCTCTATTATTAATTACTCCTTATAATTCATCTATCATCTTTTCTAACTTCGTTAACTAGGTCCTTTTCGAATTAATTCTCAATCCTAAAGCTAATATTAAGCATTTAATTTCTCATATATTCGCTGTCACACAAAAATTTATGTAATTAAAACACAAAAATAAATTTTTGGCTCGATAATGTGGTCTCGAAACCACATTCCGACCAGGGTCTAATTTGGGTTGTCACAATGATAATTCAATGCACTTCATGTACCATAGATATATTTTTAAATCAATTCATAAACTTGGCACCATAATCATTTAATTTAATATAATTCAATTAATTAACTAAATTTAACTTTCAAATATAAATTATAGCATTATTGCTGTATTATTATCATACCAACTTACATACTTTCAACACCTCGAAAATCATAATGAATATATCAATTTTACATTGAAACATGCTTAAATTAATGCTTATTATACATATGAACTTACCTCGATACTAAAACGACCATTTTACCAACTTTCCCAATTTTCGATTTTTCTCTCATTCTAGGTTCAAATCTCATTTTTCGGGATCTAAAACATCATATTTTACTTATTTAATTAATGTAATATTCAAAACATTCCTTAACTCAAACTTTGGAAAAATTACAATTTTGCCCCTAAACTTTTGCATATTTACACTTTTTCCCCTAGGCTCGGGAATTAAACCTCATCCCTTATTCTTATGTTTTATGACATGCTGATCACTTTTCCCTTCTATGGCAACATCAAATTCTCACTCTAACATATACTTATGACTATTAGATATTTTTGCCGATTAAGCCCTTTTACTCGTTTTCACTCAAAACCGAGTAGCACAAGTTGTCTAACATAATTTAAAACCTCATATTCTATTATAAAACAGCAAAATAAACACATTTCACCTATGAGTATTTTTCCAAATATGAACCCTAGCTTAAATTATTGCTAGAATAAGCTTAATCAAATTACCAGGATTCAAAAAACGTAAAGAACTTGAAAAACGGGGTTATAACAGACTTACTATTAAGATTGGAAAGCTTGAAAACCCTAGCCATGGCTTCCCCTATACTAATTTTGGCCTCCATGAGAAAGATGAGTCAATTTTGGCTTTATTTTCCCTTTTTATTTTTTTTTAATTACCAAATGACCAAAATGCCCTTCCTTACTAAACTTTCAAAAATTCCATCTATGTCCAATTTTTGTCCATCATTTAGAAATTGGTCAAATTTCTATTTAAGACCTCCTAATTAATATTTCAAAGCAATTTCATACTAGAAACTTCTAGAATGCAAGTTTTGCAACTTATTCAATTTAGTCCCTAACTTCAAATTGAGCACTTTGTGCATAGAATTTCTTCACGAAATTTTCACACAATCATGTAATAATATCATAGACCTCAAAATAATTATAAATTAATTATTTCTATCTCGGATTTTGTGGTCCCGAAACCTCTGTTCCAACTAGAACCAATTTTGGGCTATTACAATTAATCTAACATTAAACCTTCCAAATCTAGCATAAATCATCAAATTACTCAAGCATTCAACAATGGCAACATGATAAATCTTTAACAGTTTCGAAATCTAGGGCACGGGCTAGCTAGAATACAAAGCAACAATATCAAAAACGTAAAAATCATTAAAAACCGAGCTAAAACCATACCTTAATCTAGCCTTCAAAGTAGCCGAATGTTTGAACTTGATTAATGGCTTTCTCAAGCTTTAGTTTCGGTGGAGAAGATGAACATTTTCATGCATTTTCATGTTTTTTTATTTAATTAACTATAATAACCATTTTAACATTTTAACCTTTGTAATTAAATATAAAAATCACATAATCCATGCCCATTACCATCCACTAATGCTACTAATGGGCTAATTACCATGCAAATACTCATTCATTTGATTTTTGTAGTCATTTGGTTCATTTAACTTATAGAACTTATATTTTACGCTTTATGCGATTTAGTCATTTTTACCGAATTAAA
This sequence comes from Gossypium hirsutum, assembly GCF_007990345.1. Taxonomy (NCBI): domain Eukaryota; kingdom Viridiplantae; phylum Streptophyta; class Magnoliopsida; order Malvales; family Malvaceae; genus Gossypium; species Gossypium hirsutum. Next base: position 54,395,059 of record NC_053433.1, on the reverse strand, counting down.
CACTCAAACGGTAAAATTTCTTTACGAAACTTTCACCCAATAATTGTATCATGTTGTATACCTTAATAAAATAATAAAATAAATATTTTAACTTTACATTTGTGGTTCCGAAACTACTGTTTCGATTTGACCAAAAACGGGCTGTTACAGATGGTAATCCACATATACTTCATATTAACTTTTTATATTTTCTTTGAATTTGAATTTTTTATTATTTAAATATTTAATATTTTTAAATTATTTATTGACGTGACACATATAAGACAAATAGTGTCATATTAGCATGAAGTACATGTAAATTATCACACGGGTTACCACGTCAATATCATTAAAATTTAATATTTTAGTTTTCATTTTCAAGAAAAAAACAATTTGACTCTTTTTGGAACGTTAATGGTCAAATTTAGTTGAAAATAATAAGGGTCAAATTGAGAAAGGATACAAACGTTCAAAGTTAAATTTGTCATTATACCTTTTAAAATCTAGACTAAATTAATAAAATTTGTAAAATAAAAGGTTAAATTTGTTATAATACTAACATTCCCTCCAGTGACCAATAGTCTTTTAACGTTGGAGTGACTACAAATTTCAATGATTGATTAAAATAACCAAAAAAATAAAATAACATTGGTGACCAAAACAAGAATGCCCTAAAACTTCGATGACTATTGAGCAGTTTACCTTAATCTGTATTATCTTAACTTTATCATTTCAACCAAAGCCACATTTGGTTGAAAATGAAAATTTTCATCATTTTAGCATTTAAAATGTGTTTCATAATCAATTTAACTTTTTACTTAATATAAAATCTTCAACAAAAAGTGTTGAATAAGATAAGTAGATAGCTAGCTACTTGTCACTTAATGTAAAAAATATTAAGTTGATTTTATTTTATTAAAAATTGAAATAAATTATCCTTTTTGTTAAAGAAAAATGAGATATTCAAATTACCATATTTATTTTTCATCCAAAATTATCCAAAATAATATAAAATATTATATTAATAAGAATAAAATTAAAAATCAATATTTACTTTTATCAAATAACATAATTATATTCAGTACTTATATATACTAATTCACCAAATTTTTTTAATATAAATCCAACACTTATAAAATTTACCAGTAAAAATTTAATATTTAAAATTTCAATTTATCAAACACACGCTAAATTTATATATATATATTCACCCATAGTATGAATAGAGAAATAATTATATGAAAATAGATATTACTCATTTCCAATAGTTTAATGCCATATAAACAATTTCATCGTGAAATTTAATATTTTCATTTGGATTTAATTTTTTTTAAGTTAAAAATAATGATATAACATTAAACTATTAAAATAATATCCAAATGGTGGGACATCCCCGTTTTATATAATTATTTTTTCTCTAATTAAAATTAAAAGTTTTTAATAGACAAAATTCATAAATAGGGGATTATTTAATTACAAGACAAGAATAAGCATTTATTTAAATATGAAATAGTTTGAGCTTTGAGGTTTTGACTATTATATTTCAAAATCTTTATAAGGATGTTACTCTTTTTTAACAAATCAAATGATGAATATAATATTAGAACATAAATAAATAATACAAAATAAAATCATGATATTTATAGAGAAATGTCACAAAATTTATATTATATAATTATTTCATGCCTTATTATTTACTTCTCGAAAGAATACTCGCTGAAGAAAATAATGGACGAAAATAGTGAGGTTCATATAATAAGTGCAAATACTAGTGAAAAGTTAAAGCAGGAAACATGGGAAAAAACTTAGATTTTAGAAATTAAAAAAGAAAATGAAAAACAGAAAGTGACAAAAACACACACACGATGAGAAAGAAATAAAAGAGGAGCAGCTTTGTCCTTTTTCTTTTTTCCAATTTTTCTTCATTTTAGAGCTTAAAAGCCTTCTTTCTTCTAGCTTTCTCCGAATTCCCAGAAATAAATTGCAGTTTGAGAAAAATAGCCCTTTTAGCCTAAAAATCCCCTCAGAACAGATCCCTTTGTCCTTGAAAAGAAATTACTGTTTTTGTTTTGTTTTGGAAGAGAGAAGTTCTTGGTTGACTAAAGTTTAAAGGTTTTATGGGGTCCATAAAGATTTCTGGGACATCTTTATTTGCCTCTCTCTTATGTTCTTCTCTCTGATACAACAAGCTAAAAAGCTTCTAGTTTTGGCTCTTCTTTGTTTTTTTTTTTGCTATTTGTTTCTTCAAAGGTTGTATTTTGCTCAAACCCAAATCTTTTGGCGTTTTGTTTTGTTTCTAGATTTTCCTTTTCTCTTGTTGCTAGCTGTTTCAATTGGTTTTATTACAAAGGAGATGCAACCGGGTCGGCCACAATCCGTGGTAAGTCCGATTCCCCAGCGGAGTCACTCATCTCAAGCAGCTGATACCAGAGGGAAGCATAGGATACAAGCTGAACTCAAAAGGCTAGAGCAAGAAGCTAGATTCTTAGAGGTTTGTAAAACATCATCGTTTTTTAGTTCTTTTAGCTTCTAAAATGTGTCCTTTTCTTGTTTGGAGTGTTGATTTTCATTTGTTTTCAAGGATTGGATTTGGATTATTTGATTGTCTCTTTGAATTTCAAATTATTAGTCTCCTGAATTTTGGCCCTTGATTTGGAATATAAAGCACCTTGAATTATTTCCACTTTATTTGCTCTAGACAGGCAGGGATACCCTGGATTTATTTATTAGTTTATTAATGAAGGGTGGTAAATAAATCTGGAAAAACTGGAAGTACTTAGTATTGATTTACATCACCTTCACTGGATAAGGGCTAGTTTTTTTGTTTTTTCTTTTCTTTTCTTTTTGTTCAATAGGACTAAGGTTAGTTTACCGTTGAAGATGAAAAGTGTGCTGTGAAAAAAGAGTTTTTAAAAAGTGCTTTTCAAAGGTTTAGACATGATATTGTACTTAAACATGATTATGTAAAGTAGAAGATTTAACGGAGATAAAATGTTTAACTTCATTGAAAAACACTTTTTCAAAAGTTAAAAGCTAAAAATTTGACATTTTAGCTTGGGTTAAAATTGAAAGTATAAAATCAAGGTTTGAGTTGACAAGTGCTTTTCAACCCAATTATTAACAAAGCCTAAGTAGGTTGGCATTGTGCTATCAAAAGAATGTCTGTTAACTGCAGTAGCTCTTTTCTTCATTTGCTTCTATTCAACTTGGTCCATTGGCTCTGTATTGACTAATCCAATCTTGCTATCTTTGGTACTGTCCTCAGCGGCAAAGTCATATGTGTCCTGATGTCTAAAGCATATTTGTGATGACACCTAATTTGGACTTAAAGAACTTGTTGTTCATCTTTTTTACGCTCATTTTCAATAATTTATTTATACCTCATCCCCTTTCAGATTTTGTTTGTTCCATTCGGACACATGCTGACATTATCTCATAAATTGTTACATTTGATTTGTCAAAATCTCTTCCATTACCGTGTTTACTTCTTAAGAATTCTTTTTGGACCAAACAATGGTACTGCACTTGTAATCTACTGGGATAAATTATTCATTCAGATACGAGCTTACCTCGTTGTCTATATTGTAATATGAATGTTATTGTTTCATCTGTGAAGCTTAATAATATATATGCTATTCACCAAAATGGTGGAGAGGCTATTTCTGAAAGTTGTTATCTGTTTACTTGTTAGTTTCTGTCCATTTGCAGGAGGGAGAGAATTTATTTATACTGGGTTAGAATTGGGAATCAAATAGACTACGCATCCCATTAAGTGCACATCTTATGATTACTGAAAGATAGTGTGTTAATGTTGTAATCACAAGTTTAAGTTTGCTTACCAGAAGATTTTGCCATTATAAAGCTGCTCCTGAAAATTGCAGTAGACGTTGTTTGGTTGGTTCAAATCCATGGAAACTTGTGTGGTAAAATATTTTCCAAGGAAGCTGCTTCTAAAATATAAAGTTGCTCTCGATTGCTGTCTTTCATATTCCCTATATACAAGTTCTTTGTTTGCCTACTCCTAGCGTGATGGTAATGAAGTGCAATTGTACTAATTGTTTTTCATGTTTTGTGTGAACTTAATTAGTTGTAATTTTCCTTGTTTATCGCAAATGTAATCATTCCCACTTCTTTCTATGACTTGCGTTCCTTTAGCTGTACCTCGCATCTTTCCTTCTGCTGTCTACATGCCTCCTCTGTTCTTTTATAACTGCTGTCTTTTACTTTTGTTGGAAATTGTATGTTCTGTAAGTTGGAGCAAGGACAGAATGATTTTGACTGCAACAAGTGAAGCCATCTCTTTCAGTTAGTTTTAACTACTAAATTCTCTGTTTTCATGCTTTATGCGGAGAACCAGTTCCAAAAGCTGCGACTTTATGCAGTCTTGTATGTTGAATACGAAGGTGGGAAATGGTGATGCAGCCATCAATTCGAGAAGGTCCTTCAGTTGATGTTTCATAGTTTACTGTTTATGCTTAAGATTCTAACACAAAATGTTAATTTTGCCAATGAGCATTTCATCATTTAATTGAATCTTACTACAAAACTTTTGAGTAATCATATGGACCTCTCATAATGTTCCTTTTATGCAGGAAGAACTGGAGCTGATAGAAAGGATGGAGAAGGCATCAGCTGCATGCAAGGAGTAAGTACGAAAAATACATTGTATTCATTTGCTATTTTAGCATGAACATTAAGGGCAAAGCTGATGATTTAGATTTTACTTTTCTTATGCATGGCAGGATGTTTAGTAATGTCGAAAGTAGACCCGATCCACTACTTCCCATGTACGTCAGTACACACATTCATGAATACGCACGCACATGTGTACTTGCACACATTCTTTCTATCAGAATTTTTCTTACAATTCCTAAAACTTGTTTTTATCAATTTTTGACAGCACAAATGGTCCTATAAATCCCATGTGGGATCAGTGGTTTGAAGGTCCCCAGGAAGCTCAAGGTTGCAAATGTTGGATACTGTGACAGTTTTTGCTGATTTGAAGATTTAACAGTTATACATCTTTAGTTTGGAGAGGCTTTGATTTATAGAGTTGTTACAAAATATTGGAGCTGTTTTACAGCATTTTTTTCTCACATACTGTTATAACAACACTCTCTTCATTGTCAAATGTTATAAGAAAAGCTTCATTGTGCAGAAAATGTTAATTTCTTAATGCAAATTGAAATGTTAAAACAACCTACAAAATTTAATAACAGCTGCAGATGGTACAAAAAGAGTAGACTTTGCTTCGGACATCTGAATCTATAATATACGAAAAAATTACCGATCTTCCTGTCATACCCTTTTTCAACTTGTTGCTTTCTCAGTAACTGTTGGGCTTTCCACCATAGACCATAATACAATGTGTATCCGGTAAGTGCACAGCAGGATTGGATGTGCCAATCATGGGTTTTATGCAGCGAAGTGAAAGGGCATCAGTGATCTCGGCTAGGGTCTTTGCATCTTTTATGTCTTTTGCTTATTTGCAAAGACAAGTATAACAAAATGTTGTCGATCCTCGTGTCGAAGCAACCTGAAGAACTCATCCTTGATAAGGGTAATCCTGGCTCTGTCTGTGCAGTCCACCACAATAACAGCATGAGTTCCATGATAGTATGTCTTTCTTGGCCACCAAGATTCCAAACCTACGGCAATTACAAATATTGACTTAATATCCATACCATGCTGCTTTGACTCTTAATATTTCTTTTAAGTACTAGTGTTCAGCAGTTATGTTTGACACATTTTTTGGACACGGGTATTTAGAATATGATCATTTAATCAACACTCACATTTAAATTCAAGTAACAATCTAATAAAAATTCAGCCAATCAACAAAGTGAACAAAAGCAACGATCTAGTTTATCCTATTTAACATGTCAATATCCCTTTAATATTATACATGACAACATATTCATGTGCCATTTCCATACAATCCGCTTCCAACCAAAATGTCAGTTAAAAAAGGCATGCAAAAGGGATTAAATGAGGATTCAACACATAATTGGTTGATTTCACAAGGTTGGTAAAAATTAATACATGGAAACATAACCAAAAAGTTGCATGCTTTAACCTAATTGATTCAACACCTCACAACTTTTCCTAACTACCAAAGAGGTATAAAATTTTTTTAAACCATTGAACTAGTTTCAACACTAGAAAAGCCTAGAATAAATTAAAAGAAATAATAATAATAATAATAATAATAATAATAATAGAAATTAAATCATTGAGGAATTGAAAAAAAAAAAGAAAAATACCTCAAAGCGAATGTTTTTATAAACAAGCCCTTCAACATTACTATCAATAGGAGGATGGGTAGTAATAACATCATCAAGGTGAAGCTTGTAAAGCGACTTCGTTTTGCCTGCATTATCTAACCCCACCACCACAATCTTATATTCCTTTACCGAAAACAACATGAACTAGCTTGAAATTGATAATTCTAGGTGAACACATACATAAGTGAGACCGGAAGGAAACCTTATCGTGTATAGATTCGATTGTCCTTATCTAGTCTAAGTGAGATTAAGAGATTAATTGGACTAAATTGTAATTGGATAATTTATTGACCGAGAGGTAAAAAATAAGCTAATTAGATTCAATCCAATTCCTTAATCCGAGAATTAAGTTCTAACACAGATACTAATAAGCTACTATTGTCTTTGTTATCTTTATTACAAGTTTAGAATTTTTACAATTTAGTCCTTTAACTATTACTGTAGTTCAATCTTCAAATATATGATTTGTTGTACTATATCTTGTTAGACATTAGCTAGTCTGACTTTGTAGTTCGCATGCTTGTTGCTAGTATTTCATTTTTATCAACCTATCTCTTGTGTTCTATTGTACACTAAAAAATATTACAACTAGGTCTATCAAACTTGCGGAACACTGCACGCTTTATTCTTTATTTGCAATTTTCTCTTCTTGGTGTACGTACGTCGAAGCACAATCATTGATCTTTCGATTGTAAACCCATAACACCCTGATCCAATTTTTGAAGGTCTACAATCCTTGTATGTCATTCTTTTGTTAAAAATTGTTTGTGTTTAATTTTCTTTTATGCTATCATATGACATTTGTAGTTTTAATTGTTTATTTTGTTTATTGTTTTTATTATTTTATTGTGTTCATTGGTTTTGGATAATTGTGGATAGCTAGGATTGCTAGTTGTGGATAATTAGGACTATATATGTGCATCGTACTTTATTTACTTGTAGGATAACATTTTTACTTGATGTAGTGTTGTTTGACAAGAACTTGTTCCACTCCAGTATTACAATGCCATAGAGTAGTATTTCACATTTCGAGCTCAACCTTTCATTGGTAACATGGATATCTTCTAATTTACAATTTTGTGAAGCCGAAACTAAAGACCTAGTGGGATTTCTTTATCAGTTTGAGCATATATGTAATACCCTAGTCTATATGGGATTTTAAATGAGGAAATACATTTGTTATTGATTCTATTCGCTTTAGGATGAAAAGTGAAGGAATGATTAGATTGTTGGAACAAATCTGGTTCAAGAATGATCTTCTTGCATAACAAAAAAATAAAATTTTGAAAATCGAATTAGTTTGTGATATTTATAGCAATAAACGTTTTCTCGGAATATACCTATGCTTTGAGCAAGATGGATCCTTGATGTTCTTGACTTTCAATCGAACAACCTTCTCCATTATTCTTGTACCATGAACTGCTTAAAGTGTGGGCTTAAATAATTACAATTCAAACACAGAACCGGAAATAAATTTCTTACATTCAATAAGAAAGTAAATTTCTCTCTCACTCTTTCTTATTGAAACCAATAGAATCGTTATTCTGAAAAATAGAATTTATACTTAAAAATAAATTCTTACTATTTTTGAAAAAAATAACAATATCTCAAAATTGTGTAAAACTTATTGCGTTTTAAGCCCTACCGATGCCATCTATTTATAGGGAAAAGAAGTGAAACACTTGTTGAATTAGTAGAAGTTTATTTAATAGAAAAATAACTTCCTAGTTGAACTAAGAGAGAGAAGGGAGAATAGGGTGTGCTTCCCCTTATATGTATTATGATGGGGATTCGAACCATTCCTGTATTAGGTTCAATTATATGTGCTTCTTGAACTTTTAACCCAACACTTTATACTTTAATCCAACCTAGTACATGTTTTTCTATTTCTCAAAATAGAAATTATTTATTAGTTTAAATAAATTAATTTTTCAATTAAATAATTTTCTCAACCCAATTCTAATTCTGTTAAAATCATGACTACTTTTGTTGTGCCCCAAACCCAACCTAATTCACTGGGTCCTGATTTCAAGCGTTACTATACAAAACTTAATCAATAACAAAAACAATTTCCTATTTCTTTAAACATGTTCTTTAGCATTCTAAATTTAAAATATAAATATTACAAGAAAACAAGGGAAGTATTTAAAATATGGTTACATCAATCTTGTTACAAATCTTTACAAGTTAAAATTTTATTCTATACAAACTCAAAAGGCGAATTCCAAGACTACTTCACATATTCACTACATGCAGAATAACCTATCCCGCCACTGCCTTGGCGTACTCCTGGCATTGTTCCTCCAAGCGAAGTCTCATATCAGATACCTAAAAAAAAACAATAACAAGTCTTGTAAGTACATGGGTACTTAGTGAGCTCATTAACTAAACCTTGATGGATACTTTGCAATCTTGCTTGAATTACTATGTCAACCAACATTCTACATCATTTAGTCCAACAAATAGCACCACAATTTATCATTCTCTTACATGCCAATTATCATGCTTTATCATACTAAATTTTCCTTATCTATCTAATTGAGGAATGCTTCCAATCATTTTATAAATCTCTTGTCCCATAATAATTTCTTAACAGTGCGTACCCTCAGAACCACTTATAATAATCCTTGCCTTAACTTATACTCTTATCTCAAACAGTTGTTCACTGATCTTTATCACGAGTGGATACATATATATATTTGGTGAATAGTTACGTAGAATATGATACTATCAATTCATACTTAGTCATCTACTGATTCAGTACCACACATATCCATACTGATAAATCATTACATAGACCACTCCGACGAATTTCATGTCGGTATATATCAGAATCCCATAATTCAAGATAACAATTCCCCTCACTTTCCATATTTACAGATCATCATAACGAATACGCTTCTTGACATACAAATAAAAATATCTTTTTCATGGAAAACCCTTAAGAATTAGTCCCTCATAACCCAGAACATATCAATAATTCACCTTAGACAATGTAACAACCCGTTTTCAATGAAATCAAAACAGTGGTATCTGGATAACAAATCCGAAAAGAAAATTTTTATTTTATTATTATTTGAATGTCTATGAAATATTAGAATGGTCTTTTAAAAGTTTTGTTAAGAAAATTTGACGTTTGCATGCTTAATTAAGTAAAAAAGAATAAATTGTAAAAGGTACAAAAGTAGAGTTCTATAAGTTAAAGATATCAATTAGCTATAAAATTTTAAAGTAAGGGGACTTAGATGGTAACTAGACCATTTATCCTGTTAGTGGAATTTTATGGACACAAATTAAGTTAATTGTAAGTTAAAATGAAAGGTTAATAAAGTAAATTAATAAATAAGTTAAAGAAAAACAAAGAAACAAAAGGTATCATCTTCTAAAAACATTTCTCCCCACCGAAAATTTGAGAGAAAAACCTCCACTGTTGCACCTTGAACATTCTGCTAGCTCCATCCTTGCATGTAAGTGTTATTTTGTCCCATTTTTAATAATTTTTTTCTTTTCGGGATCGTTGTAGCTCAGTCTAACTAGCCTAGGGATTAAATTGCAAAACTATTAAAGATTTAGAGTTTTTCCATGAATATGCTTGCATGGTTTTTGATGTTTGATGGAAGACTATGAGTCCTTGTTGTTAGATAAACAAGTTTTGTAAAGAGATTTTTGATGAAATTGTCATTTGGGGACTTATTTATAAAAGTAGTAAAATTCCATAGTAAAATTGTGAAATGCTGATTTGTATGGGTTAGTGTAGGTCCTTAGTGAATTTGGCTAGCATGAAATGTCTATGAAATTTCTCAAATTTCAATTTACGAGCTTAAGGACTGAATTTTAAAGAAGTTAAAATATTAGGGGAAAAATTGTAGTTTTGCAAAAAGTATGAATTTTGGACTGAATTGAATAGTTTAAGTATTAAATGGATTGAATTTTCCTATTCAGATCAAGATAGACCTTATACAAATCTAGATCGAGATAAAGCTAAAGCTTTGGATTTGTTGATCTCGTTTCTACATCTTTGTCATCGAGGTAAGTTTGTATGATTAAATTACATTTTAATGTTATATTAATCTATATATTCATGTATTATTGCCATGAAATTAAATGGTGGAATCCAACGATGTTACGAAGATTATCGAGTCTGTTTGAACCTTAGGAATACGTAGGATATAAATGAAATGTCTTTAGAGTTACCATGTTTCGGATGCTAGTCTTGAATGTCCTTACAATGGCTGAGGTCCTGCATTTGCTGCGAATACTTTACAACTTGTGTAAGTAGCATCGTGTAGCTTACATTCCGACCGAAAACTTGTGTGAATAAACCCATTTCACAGCTCATGTGAGTAATGATGTAAAGGAAAAAGAAAAGTTACGATTATATGTTTAGCACACTTCATATAAGCTTTCCTGCATATCCGGTGTTATTCTAAATGGTTCAACGGGCAAGAAAAGGAAAGGAACGGTAAGTGTTCAAATGAATTTTGACATGAATCTATGAAAAAGGATTAAAAAGAAATCTTCAATGAAAGTATACTGATGTTTATGAAAATGATGATTTCAAATGAAGTTGTTCATGTATAATGACTTAACTTATTTAAATTTAAGTGAATTATGAGTTGATGCACTAACATGTGTTGTTAATGATGCTTAGGCTTGTGCCAAGCTTATGGTTGGGCTGTATCATGCTTAATTTTAATGTTAGGCAGTGAAATGGTAAGTTATGTTCATGTTTTACAAACTTAGTAAGCATTATATGCTTACATAGTTTTCTTTCCTATGTTTTATAAGCTCGATCAGGTTGGAAGTTCGTCAAAGATCTATCACACTATCGAACGATTATATCAATAGTTTTTGATGTTATGGCCAATGTTGTAATGGCATGTATAGGTGGACTTATATTTAATGTTTAGTTGAATGCTTAGATGTTGACTTTGGTATGTATATATGTTGGTTGTTTGGTACCATTTTGATAATGGTTAAATTGTGTCATTTAAGTGCTTGTGATGCATACGAGAACTAGTTCAAATGGTAAGTTTATGTTGATATGGTATAGGTCAAGTTATGGTATTTTTGAGATGGTATGCATGTTTGGTAAGTTTATATGTTTGCTTTTGATGTGCCTTACGTGGCATATTGGTTGAATGATTATAGACTATTGAATTGGTCATGTTATGTTGGTTTTGGTCATGTTATAATGCCTTGATCACATGTACTAAAATGCTTGTAGGTACATATTTGGCTTGGTGATGGAAATGGCTTGATTTTGGCCAATTTCATGTCCACACGGCCATGCGACATGAGCTTAGCACACCGCCTAGCACACGGGTGTGTGAGGCCATTTCGAGAGTTACAGAGCTTGGCACACGTGCGTGTGGCTTGGTTTGTGACCCAACTTCAAAAGTTACACGGGCTGGAACACGGCTGTGTGTCCCTATTTCAAATGTTACACAGCCTGAGACATAGGCATGTGTCTTAGCCATGTGAGTCACACGGCCTGATTACACAGCGGTGTGACCCCTGCAGTGTAAATTTTCTAACTTTTTCCTGAACTTTCTGAATGATTCCCATTTAGTCCCGAATTGTTTCTAACGTATTTTCAAGGCCCCGAGGGCTCAGATAAGGGCCAATATGCATGTGTATGAACTAATTATGCAATGTTTATATTGAGGTATGAAATGCATGTTTTTATGTTATGTTTATATGGTAATACTCCGTAACCTTATTCCGGCGATAGATGCGGGTTAAGGGTGTTACAGACTCACTTATTATAAAACTAATAGAACTTACTCATATCTTACCGTAATGAAAAACTTTCAGATTCAACTCTTATCATACATTTCTAACAGTTCATGCCACAAAGGTCTAACAAAACACACCATACAAGTAGTCATATAGAGTCTCGCTTTTTATTGTCTCGGTAAACTTCACCTGTAACACCCTCGACCGGACCCGATCTACCAGATTTGAATCTCAGGTGTTACGTCCTTCTTATAGATGTAACTTAAAAGTTTTTCTTTCTCATTCATTGATGTAAATGTCTATCTATGAGTATAAAAAAATATTTTATGGCGTACTATACTTAACATCTCTTTACTTTATATATCCTTTCTTAAGTCTTATCTTATTATCAGACTTAATAACTTTTTCCATACTTACTAGTCTTATCATTTTCTTCGGGCGGGGTATGTAACACCCCTTACCCGTATTCCATGCTGGAACCGGGTACGAGGCATTACCGGACTTATCACACCAACTTTTATACAATTCCTAGTTGTCAATTTGCGTCCAAATTAAAACCATTCAGATTTAACCATAAAGTACCTAATACGAGCCTACGAGGCCCAAAACATGCTTTGGAAGTGGTTTGATACTAAACTGAGAACTTTAAAAAAATTTACAAAACTTAGAAAATTTTTCATAAATAGGGTTTACACGCCTGTGTGGATATGGGGCATGCCCGTGTAGGTAGGCTGTAACGCCCCATACCCGAGACCATCGCCGGAGTCAAACACGAGGTGTTAACAGACTTAATTCATTACTTAAACAGCTCAAACAATTTATTTTTAAAATTTTCAGTCAAGCTAGCAATCTGCGTCACAGTCGCTTAAAAATTCATATCTCGAGTCCCAAAACTCTAAATCCAATTCCGTAAATTTTCCCTGAAACTAGACTCATATATATATTTACTAATTTTTTCTAGAATTTTTGGTCGGGCAAATTAGTACAGTTTATTAGTTAAAGTCTCCCCTATTTAAGGGTTCAACTGCTCTGACCTCTGTGTATTACGAATCAGATATCTCCCTGTACAGAGTTTCAATGACTATGTCATTTGTTTCTAATAAAACTAGACTCAATAAGGAATCTGTACATATAAATAATAAATTCTAATTAACTTTGAACAATTTATGGTGAATTTCCAAAGTCAAAACAGGGGATCCAGAAATCGCTCTGTCCCTATTTCACAAAAATTTAAACACCTCATAAAATATAACTCATATACCTGTTTTGTTCCATCCATATGAAAATAGACTCATAATTCTTCAATTCCATATTTTATTCATCATCTAATTGTATCTCTACTATTTTTAATGATTTTTCAAACTCACGTCACTGCTGCTGTCTGAATCTATTTTATGGTAAATTTTACCTATTTCATGGTTTCCATGAATTAGCTAGCAATTTAGCATACATAACACCAAATATGATCATGATTAGCCATTCCAATGGCTAATCATTACCAAGCATTTCCATACCACTCAATAACTATATCATAAGACCATATATACAAAATGATTATAATGCTATACATGCCATACTCAAAATATGCAAGCCATTATGCCAAGATGGTATACAGATAGTGTGAGCATGCCTCCGACCGTTCCCGATTTCTGAGCTGGCTTGTCAACACTACAAGGAATGAAAAGGAGGAAGTAAGCATAAATGCTTAGTAAGCTCACATGAAAATAGAAAATAACACAACTATATAAGCAAACATAAAACATCATTTGCATAATCATCACCGAGACATTCATATCACATTTTCATTTATCATCTTACCATATTGTTGTTATATCGAGTTTTCAACCCGAGGGTTAAGTACATACCTGTTCAAAGTATTCATTTCACAACACTTACCAATACGTCCCTTTCATCTCGAGTATTCCTCCATTTGAGTATAATTTTACCCGTTGAACACATCGGAATATAATTCGGATACATGGAAAGTTTGCACATAAGTGCCACATATGTAGCCAAGCTACCATGTAACCCGGCCATAAGTGAACTCGGACTCAACTCAATGAGCTCGGGCGTTCGCATCCATAAGTGAACCGGACTCAACTCAACGAGCTCGGATGCCCAGTTACATCTCTCGAACTCGGACTCAACTCAACGAGTTCGGACATTCGCATCCATAAGTGAACTCGGACTCAACTTAACGAGTTCGGATGCCCAAATATCCTAGTGACATGTCACTTGTATCCTAATCTATTCCTAAGGTTCTAACGGGATTTTCCTCGAACACATCTCCATGCCATCTTCCGTAAAATACCGAAACCAATACTCGATAGCACTTTATATTTAACAAATAATTCACATAATTTGCATTTTATTCGAAAATAACCACAAAGCATATATTTCATGATAAAAATCAGCATATCATATAATTAACATCAATAACTTAAAAATAACAATTATACTACATTATTTACACATGAACTTACATCGTATGCGAAAATGGCTACTTTTACCATTTCGTCCACAACTTGGTATTTTCCCCATTTTAGCCCGAATTTTAGTTTTCCTTGCTCTATCATTTAAAATATAGTCTAATTAGGACTCACATTATTCAAATTGACCCAAACTCATATTTTGGAAAAATTATAGTTTTGCCCCTAAACTTTCACATATTTACACTTTTGCCCCAAAGCTCGTAAATTAAACATCAGCCTATTTTCTTATGTTTCATGACATGCTGATCATTTTTCCCTTCTATGGCAACATCAAATTCTCACTCTAACATGTACTTATGACTATTAGGTATTTTTACCGATTAAGCCCTTTTGCTCGTTTTCGCTTAAAACCGAGTAGTATAAGTTGTCTAACATAATTTAAAACCTCATATTCTATCATAAAACACCAAAATACACAAATTTCACCTATGGGTATTTTTCCAAATATGAACCCTAGGTTGAATTATTGCTAGCATAAGCTTAATCGAGCTACCGGGACTCCAAAAACGTAAAAATCGTTAAAAACGAGGCTAGAATGGACTTAAAATCAAGCTTGGAAGCTTCAAAAACCCTAGCCATGGTTTCTCCTTGCTACATTTGGCCATGGGGTTGAAGCTGAGCAAAATTGGCTTTTAATTTTGTATTTTAATTCATTTTACCCCTAAATGACCAAAATGCCCTTACTACTAAACTTTCCAAAAATTCCATCCATGTCCAAGTTTTGTCCATAGACTTAGAAATTGGTAAAATTGCTATTTAAGACCTCCTAATTAGTATTTCAAAACAATTTCATACTAGAAACTTCTAGAATGCAAGTTTTGTAAATTATTCGATTTAGTCCCTAATTTCAATTTAAGCACTTCATGCATAAAATTTCTTCACGAAATTTTCACACAATCATGCAATCATATCATAGACCTCAAAATAATCATAAAATAATTATTTCCATCTTGGATTTTGTGGTCACGAAACCACTATTCTGACTAGGCCCAAAATCAGGATTTACATAGGCCGTGTGGTCACACAGGCCCATGTCCCGAACCTGTGTAACTCTCTGTTTGTCACCCAAGAAAAAATTGAATACATACAGCCAAGTCACATGCCCGTGTGCTAGGCCCTATGATCGTATTAAAATTTATTATTTTTCATAAAATAGGTGTAGACTTCACACACCCAGGACACACGCTCGTATCCAAGGCCGTGTCATCCACACGGCTGAGACACACGCCTGTGTCTCTGCCCGTGTGCTCAATTTTGAACATTCTATTTCTCAAAATTGAGGTGCAGGGGACACACGACCTAAACACATGCCCGTGGGGCAGACTGTGTGTCACACACGGCCTAGACACATGCCCGTGTATCTACCCGTGTGGACAATAATAAGGCTATTTACCAAGACATTTTGCCACCCTTTAATGCACACACCTACACAACACAACATAGCACCAACCCAAACATTTACATACAACCAAATCAGCCACAACCAAGACATCAACACATCATTCACATGCTACCATCTATCATGCACAAACATCATATACTTATCAACTCAATCATGTAAGTTCCCACATCCATGAAAAACATCATCATATAAATTGCTTACACCAATAGTAGCCAATTTCAAATGACCTTATACAAAATGAGTTTTCAACCAATATAAGCCAACACATTTAGCCAAATTAATTATGACACATAACAAAATGACCAAGTCCCCTATACATGCCATAACTAAAAATGTTGAAATCATTGATACTAAAATAATTTTTGATAGTGTGAGTGGATCTCCGACAATCTCTGATCCCCGAGCTAGCTTGGTGACACTATAAGACAAGGGAAAGGAAGGGGAGTAACCAATAAAGCTTAATAAGTTCCTATGCAAATAATAAGCATCATAACCACAAATTTAACATACGATTAACACGATGAAAATTAGCATGAATGTTATTAAAATCTTATAGTCATAACTTACTCAATCACAGCCTTACCAAGGTTTCATCACCTATCGAGCTCATTACGTATGAGTTTTATGTACATACCTGTACCGACTGGCAACATAACCATAGTCTTTCACAACTTTGACATTCCTGTTGAACACTCGGAATATTAACGGATACTCAAATTTTGCACATAAGTGCCAAAGCTACCTCATATCTCTTAATAGATATAGACTCATTTCGAGCTATTCTCGGGCATGCTCACACAAGCTGTCAGTCAGGACGTAGCTACACAGTACTGCTTACACAAGCTATCAGGTATCTACAACTCATGCTGAACTACCCAGCCACTGGTAGGACGTACGAGACCAGCACCCTGTTCACATAAACACATGGGTTTCTAGTGACATGTCACTCATATCCTATTCTATTCCTAAGGCTCAACCGAGAATTCTAGCTTGTTGAACTTTGTCGAATACGTACAAAGAGTCAATCACAATTCATACAATATAAAAGCATTTAAAACATAAATATAATAATGCATTATTTAAAGACGAACTTACCTCGGTACAAAAATAGTAGAATTAGACCTAATTGTTAAACACTTTATTTTTCCCCCGATCTAGGTCCGAACCTCATTTTTCTTGATCTATAATGAAAATTTTAACTTATTTAATACACACCTTGTTCAATTCATTCCAAAAATCATATTATGACAAAATTACATTTTTTCCCTTAATGTTTCACATTTTTACAATTTAGTCCCTAGGCTCGTAAAATGATTTTCGCACAATTTCTTCATTACCCAAGCCTAGATGAACCATTATCATGCTTATACCAGCCCATATTTTCCACTTAATCACACTTTTACTACTTATTTTATAACTTTTACAAATAGGTCATTTTTGACATTTTCGTCAAAAATCACCTAGTAAATGTCGTTTATCTAACACCAAACATGCATTTTCTACCATTAGACACCAAAATACACAAATATATAACATGGATAAAATTTTAAACTTCATCTTTCTTTCAAATTAGTCCTTGAATAAGCTAGATTAGGTTACAAGGATCTTAAAAACATGAAAATCATTAAAAATGAGGCTAGAACGGACTTACAATCGAGCTTGGAAGCTTGAAAAACCCTAGCTATGTTCTCCCTTGCAAGTTTAGGCCATGAGGAAGAATATGGACAAAAATTGGCTTTTATTTTTGCTTTTTAATTCATTTAATTACCAAATGACCAAAATGCCCTTTTCTTAAAACATATTATTTCTCTTACTTCATGTCCATTTTTGTCCACTAACTTAAAAATGGTCTAGTTACCATCTAAGGACCTTCAATTTAAAATTTCATTTCAATTAGACACCTCTAGCTTCTGAACTCAAGTTTTACACTTTTTACAATTTAGTCCTTTTTGCTAAATTAAGTGCTTAAACGTCAAAATTTTCGAATGAAATTTTCACAGAATCATTCCATAAAATTGTAGACCATAAAAATATAAGAAAAATAAATTTTTCTACCTCGGATTTGTGATCTCGAAACCACTATTCTGACTAGACCCAAAATCAGACCGTTACAGGGTAGACTACCCCAATACTTAACTCATAATTTGCCTAGATCTTACTTACTTCAGTGCACTCTCTATACATACTTTCAACACATAACTTTGCCCTATCACATACTCTGGCGCGCACTAGTCTAGTCCCTTGTAACTATACTAGGTTGGCTGATCGCCCCTAGGCGTACCAACGTACAGAGTAGAAATCTTGCACAAAAGATGTGAAAAACTAGTATCCACAAGTATACGGGTCATGTTGTAATATAGTTACAACAGAGTAGATGAGTACTTCGAGGATCATACCCAAGGGAGACAAGCACTAAATTAATTCTAATGTAAGCATAAATAGATCTAACTAGTACTTTAATCGAATTATAAAATGAAGAATTAAAAGAAAGGTTTTTGATAAATTATAAAAAAATAATAGGAAAGGAAATAAAAGAAAAATAAAGAAATAAAAAACAAGAAATTAAATAATTGAATATGTATCAAATTTGGGCATGAGTGATTAGCTTGCTTTGGTATTCATAATCAACTATCACTTCAGGTTTTCTTATTCAATCAACTTGTCGATACCTTAACAGGATAGTCTGATACGTCCATTGAAATACTAAGTCAGAAAGAGCTACTTATCTTTCGACCTTACAGTCCATACCAGTTCAAGGTTAAGGCGTCATGGATAGACCATATGTAACAGCCCGATTCTGGGCCTAGTCGGAATAGTGGTTTCGGGACCACAAATCCGACGAGGGGAAATATGGTTATTATTATATTTTTATGATCTACAATTTCACGGAAAATTTTCGTAAAAATTTCGTTCGAAAATTTCGACGTTTGGGCACTCAATTTAGTCAAAAGGACTAAATTGTAAATAGTGCAAAAGTTGAGTTCTACATCTTAGAGGTGTCTAATTGTTATGAAATTTTAAATTGGAGGTCTTTATGTGGTAATTAGACCATTAGTTAGTTGATGGACAAAAATAGACATAAGAAATGAGAGAAATAGATTTTTTTTAAGTGGGGGCATATTAGTCATTTGGTAATAAAAAAAAATAAAATGGGAAAAAGATGACAAAAATCATCATCTTCCTCATTAGTTGCTGCCGAAATTTGAAGGAAGCCATAGCTAAGGTTTCTTTGCTTTCTCAAGCTCATAGTAAGTGCATCCTAGCCCCGTTTTTAATGTTCTTCGCATTTTTGGAATCCTCGTAACTCGGTTTAGCTTATTCTAGCAATAATTCGTGTTAGGGCTCATATTTGGAAAAATACCCATAGGTGAAATGTGTTTATTTTGCTGTTTTATGGTGGAATATGAAGCTATAAATTATGTTAAACAACTTTTGCTAAGCGATTTTAAGCGAAAACGGGTAAATAGGCATAATCGGTAAAAATAATTATTGTTCATAAGTGTATGTTAGAGTGAGAATTTGATGTTGCCATAGAAGGGAAAAATGTTCAGCATGTCATAAAACCTAAGAATAAGTGATGAAGTTTAATTTCCGAGCTTGGGGACAAAAGTGTAATTATGCAAAAGTTTGGGGGAAAATTGTAATTTTCAAAAAGTTGGGTGGTGGATTATTTTAATAAATGTGGACTTTAAACGAGTTAAATTTGCTATTATAGATCAAGAAAGACGTGAAGAGTATATCAAACGAGGAAAAGAAAAGATAGTGGAGTAAAGTGCAAAATTACGATATTTTGCACCGAGGTAAGTAAACACGTGACTTAATGTATTATTTTGATATTATTTGATATATGTTGAGATTTATTTGGAATTAAAATAAATGTTTAGCAATATCCTAAAAATGTTGTTAAATCGGGAAAGGTGATAAAGGGTTGCAATATATGGGTTATGGGTTGAACACTCGGAATAAGCCGTAGTATGTTGTATATAAAAGGGGTTGCTGTGTGCTGATTCCCCGATTTATGGGTGGTGCTATGTGCGTGATCCACCATATCTTTGAAATGTGAAAGGGGGTTGCTATGTGCTGATTCCCCCGAGGGGTTGCTAAGTGCTGATTCCCCGGTTCATTGGTGGTGCTAAGTGCGATATCCACCATATCTTTGAAATGTGAAAGGGGGTTGCTATGTGCTGATTCCCCCGAGGGGTTGCTAAGTGCGATATCCATTGTATATTTGAAATGAAAAGGGGGTTGCTATGTGCTGATTCCCCCGAGGGGTTGCTAAGTGATGATTCCCCGATTCAGTGGTGGTGCTAAGTGCGAGATCCACCAATAACGGTTAACATTCCGAGTGTTCAACGAAAAAGTGTGGAAGGTGAATATTGCCATATGGTGGAAAATTTTATGGGGTAAATATTGAGTTGGACACTAAATCGATCCATGTATGAGATGGGAGAAAATATCAAAAACGAAAAAGGAACGATTTAATTATAAACTGTGTTGAACAACAGCAGTTGGGTAACTTTGAAAAATCACCATAAATGGTGGAAAATGAATGGGAAGCTGAATAATATATGAAATTGAAGCTGGATGTGTCTGTTTTCATATGAAAGAAATAGAATAAGCAAAAGAGTTGTATTTTTGGAGATATCTGAATTTTACTAAAACAGGGCTGGATTGATTTCGAGATCCCCTGTTCTAACTTTGGAAAATTACCAAAAATTGTAAAAAAATAATTATGGCATGAAATTTATATCCCTGGAATCCTTATTGAGTCTATTTTTATTAGAAACAAGAAAACCAATTTTTAAAATTTTTTACAGAGAGTTAAGTAAATTTTAGTGAGGAAGGGTCAGAACCGTTGGACAGTGAAACAGGGGAAGGTTTAATGAATAAACTGTACTAATTGGATGGGTTAAAAATTCTGGAAATTTTATGGCAGAATGGTATATGAGTCTAGTTTCAGGGAAAATTTACGGAACTCAATTTGGAGCCCTGTAGCTCCAGATAAAAATAAATTAGTGACTATGACGCAGAAAAACAGCTTGCTGGAAATTGCCTAAACAATAAAGTTATTCATGAATAAGTTTATATTTTGGTGTAGTTATGGGAGTAATTACTTATTTATCAAGTGTTTACTTACTAAGCTATATGCTTACTCGATTTTATTTTTCTCTTGGTTATAGTGACTTCCAACAACTCGGAAATTGGAACGAAGTCAGACAATCATCTACACTATCCTTCACATTTGGGATATTTTACTACTAGTGTTCCGAAATTTTATGGCATGTATAGACACTTTATGTAATGTGGGATCATCATGTAAATATATGTTATGGTTCCCTTTTTAAATGTAGTGTTTATTAATAGTTAAACTATATGTGTGTTTATACAAATGAAATTGGTTGGTATATTGGAATGTGTTCTAAATTTGCAGGAGGTTTAAGCAAAAATAAGTAGAAATGCTGTCGAAAATTTTTAAAAATTTAGTAATACCTCATACTCTGTTCCGGTAAGGAATACGGGTAAGGGGTGTTACACCATACCAAATTTAGGTTAATTCCCACCTTGATGACTTTCTAGGGTTGTCAGGCCTAGGGTTTAGGTTCTTCCTTTCTTGAACAGCTGACCTATTAAGAAATCTACAAAACAGTTAATTATTCATACATCCACTCGCTAATCCCCTACAGGAGGATTAGTTCCTCATAGAGCTAATAAACAATATAAACTTAAATGAAAGAATGAACATCAAGAATAATTCAAGAGTAAAAGAGTTTAGAAGAAGCCTGATTTGTATTAAGTGGAGAATCCTTACCGAGTTTGACAGTAATTCTAGAATATGATTTCTTCACAAAAGTAAATAATAAGAAAATAAATCTAAAGCCCAAGAAAAGAGAAAATCTAAAGAGAAAAATATATATTATCAGAAGGTGTCTATTGTTGGGAAAATGGGTTTGGAAAATGCAGCCAACCAAAGTTTTAAAAAATTTTCCAAAATAAGATTTTGGTTGTGATATCTAAAGTAATAAACACTTAATCAAAATTGTAATTTTTCGATTCATCTAGGATGAGTGCTTCGACCAAGTAGTCTTCTTCGCTATTCTCAAGCTCATGTCAGTTAAGTGTGGGCTCGCTTCAAATTAGAAATTTTTTCACAAAAATTACCAGTGGGGTAGTTTTACAATTTATCTAAACTTTTGGGTCAAGTTGTAAATCAAAAAAATATCTCTAGACATTTTTTAGAATAATCTTTTTAGAGAATTTTCTCTCTACTTTTTTCTCTTAAATTCAATTGTATGTAAATAATGACCTAAGGCTCTTTTCATATGGGAAGAGTTTAGAGAGTTCAACTATGATTAAACTTAATCACTTTAATTGTAACACCCCTAACCCGTATCCGTCGCTGAAACAAGGTTGCAGAGCATTACTGGAGTTTACCGATCAAACAGACATAAATTCCAAACATTTTATATCATATCAACATTCATTTCAAAATCAAACAAAATCATACATACTGCCCCTTATACAAGCCCTCAAGGCCCTAAATACACGTTAGGAACAAGTCGGGACTAAATCAGAAACTCATAGAATTTTTCAAAAAACATTGAAAATTTTCAAAGCTGCAGGGGTCATATAGCCAAGAGACACGCCTGTGTCTTAGGTCGTGTGGGCATTTGAAATAGGGACACACGGTCATGTCCCGGCCTATGTCCATGCCTCTGTAACTCACTGACTTGGGCCATACGGCCAAGCCATACGCTCATGTACTAGGCCATGTAACAGCTTGACTTGCAACCTTTAAAACTATAAGGGACACACGACCATGTCACCTGGCCGTGTGTCACACACGGCTGAGACATATGCCCGTGTCTTTACCTGTGTGGATTAAAATAGGCCATTTTACAAGCCATATTTCTCATCCAAATTAGCATCCACCTACACCAAAAAATGCACACATACACAAGTTATAATTAAGCATCTATAACAAGCATGAACAAGCTTTAAACATATGGTATAATCACATACAACCAATATGCATTTAGGTACCTCAAATGACAAGTATAAATACGTGCAACCATGTGATCAATGTAACCAAGTAATCAACCAACTTTTATGTATAATTGCATCAATATACAACATGTAAATCATTTACCAAAACTTACCATTTGGTACCAATTGTACCACTTATTCAATAGCATCAAATACATTTATGCTTACCATATCATAGCACCAAATCACACCAAGTTATAAAGCATACCTCATATACATATTCAACTACTATTTTACCTTTCATCATTCAACCAAAAATTCATCCACACATCAACATTATAGGGAAAATTATGCACATACCAAAATACCAAAACACAAGCCAAATGAGTGGCTAATCTTAAAAAAAACATATAGGCCAACATTTAGCCAAAATAACCTATACATGCCATTATAACCAAAATGTAACCAACCAAAAATTCCATTATAAAACACGAAAAATAACACAGAGTAAACATTTAAGCTTAGTAAGTTCGTATAACATAGAATTTAACTTACCATTTAATCACAATTTAGGTAAGTAAGCATAGCATATCCCAACTCAATTTGGCCAAATGCCTAAGCACATATTCACCAACATGTTAGTCATTGAAACACATATAATAGGCAATATACATGGATGAACTCAACAAACATTCAAGTTGCATAAACATGTATCATCCATTTCATATATCATTGTATCATGTAACATTATTTCTATGTATTTCATGTAAATACCAGTAGTAATTTGTATCGAACTCATATAATCACATAATGAAACTTTTCCCGTTGAACTATTTAGAATATCGTTGGATACTCGAGTAGCACACACGAGGTGTACTGAACTGTAATCCGTTAATTCCTTTACATATATGCTCATATGAGCTTTGAATCGGCATGCTCTTACAAGCTGTAATCGGTAAGCTCATACGAGCTGAGTAACAGTAAGCTCATGCGAGCTAAATAACGATAAGCTCATATGAGCTGAGAATCAGTAAGCTCTCACGAGCTGAAGTTGGTAACCCTAATGTCATGTCATTTATATCTTACGTATTCCTAAGCTTCAAACGGGGCTCGGTAGTCGTACATAATTGGATATCCAACCGTGTATACATGTAGCAAATTTATAATTCATACATATTTCAAAATAAAACATATAATCCCAATTTAATCACACGAACTTACCTCAACGAGTATACGTAGATATAGAGGCAATTATTTCGAGACTTTCTCTTTGCCTCGATCTAACTCCGTACGAGGTCTAACTTGATCTGTACAGATAAATGTAACTCATTTCAACATATAATTCATTCTATTTAATCGAAAACATATTTTTGGAAAATTTACCATTTTGCCCCTATATTTTTAATTTCTTTGCAACTTAGTCCCTAGGCTCAAAAAATAAAATTCATGCAAACTTTCCCTTACCCAAGCCTGGCCGATTTCTATACATACTAATAGCAGCCCTTATATTTCACAAATTCACAAATTTACCACATAATATTTTCTATTTTTCAACTTAGTCCCTATTTAACAATTTCACTAAAAATTACTTTACAAAAGTTGTTTATCTAACAACATCCATTCATTTTCTACCATTAAACTTCAAAACTCAAGCATACTCATCAATGGAAAAACCCTAATAGTTTAACAGTTTTAGAAATTAGTCCCCAAACGAGACAAAAATCATACCTAATTGGGCAAAAGCTTGGCCGAATGTTGCTCAACAAAAATGGCTTATTTCCTTAAGAAAAATCGGTGGAAAAAGATGATAGAAACTGATTATATATTTATTTTGTTTTAATTTATCATTTATTACATATTTACTAAATTAACCTTAAAAACTAATCAAAATTTCAAGAATAACAAATCATGCTCATCCGCTAACAACCTTAATGGGATAATTACCATATAAGGACCTTCATTTTAAATAACTATAGCTATTTAATACCTTTAGCTAATAGAACACAACTTTTGCACTTTACGTGATTTAGTCATTTTATCAAATTAAGCATGTAAACAGTAAAATTTCTTAACGAAATTTTTATACGGTATTTCTATTATGCTGCAGATAATAAAATAATAATAAAATAAAATTTTCAACCTCAAATTTGTGGTCCCGAAACCACAGTTCTGATTTTTCTGAAAACAGGTTGTTACATTAATATTATATTAAGATAATAATTATCAAGAAAAATATTAGATTAAATTTAATATTAAATCTTATTAAAATAATAGAATGTTTATCTACAAGATAAATATTAAATTAAATTTAATATTAAGATAATCACTTTAATGTTAAATTAATAAAATACTATTTAGAAAAGTATTAAATTAAATTTAATATTAAACTATTAAAATAATATTATTTTTAGAATAATTAATCTCAAATCAAATTCTCGGTGGAATTCCAGTAGGAGTATAACTCTTCCACTACTCAATCATCGACAAACAACAGCCGTCGGCCACCGGGACACTGCCGTCGCATCTACTGGCACCGCCTTATCCAATGATGCAGGTGCGGCACACTTATGGCAGCCCAAACCAATTCGACTGTTGTCAGTTCGTTCCAGGTCAGTGACGACTTTACCAGTCCAGTCTAGCCACCAGTTGGACTATCGGCTTGGTTTCACATGCCAAGCTCGGTTCGACTAGTTTTTGTGTATTGGTCTCGATTTTGGGCTCCCGGGCCCAATTTACTATCTCAAATCCAATTTTCAAGTTCATTACCCATTGGACCAATTGTATGACTTAAAAATTAACTTTCAAAAATATCATATTAATTGTAATTGATTTGATTAATTGAATTTTGCTTGACCAGAATTAATTTTTCTAAAAATCACTTAGACTTTCCAAATTATTTTTTCAAGAAAATTCTTTAATCAAATTTTCTAGTTGAACAATTCTTATGACCACCTAATTTAATTCCACATTGAATAAATTAACTCAGTTAAATTATTCCCAAAGTCGTAGAATTTTTGTTTGATTCAAATGCAGTCTAATCGAACTTTTGTTGAGCTAGTAGAGGGACCAATCTGACATATACAATTAGGCTCTAGTGATTGCAATTATGACCAGAAGCATCGTTTCGATTATTCACAATTACTTAATTATGGAGTCAGTCCACAAGAAGTACCATGATTGAATCTCCTTATTGTATACTCTTTGTGAAAGTAATTCATCCAATTGCTTTGTCCAATGACCTCGTCATGTGTGTGTTACCCTTATATGACATTCTTGATTCCTTTGAGTTAAATCCATTCACTCAATACAATCTTATTTTATCTCGTTGTCACCATTATGTCTTCTTAATGACTCATATGATCACTATCAACAAATGACTGTGATAATTTGCTCGTTCAAGAACAAGCAACCCGTGCCCACATTCAATATTTATCAATCCACCTAATGCCAGTGAGAGGATATCATTAAATCTTTAACTAAACAATGATTTCTAGTTGCTAGTAAAGCCATGACATACACAAGTCATGTACCCAACATACCTGTAACACCCATAACCCATATCCGTCGCCGGAATAGGATTATGAGGCATTACCAGACAATATAACATTTATCAAACATTCAATATTGCATATCATTCATTCAAATACACAAAGTCCCTTAATTAGGTCTACGAGACCTAATACATGCTTAAGAGTGGTTCGGGACTAAATCGATCATACATAAAAATTTCCAAACACTTAGAAAAATTTCATGAAATCATAGGTCACACGCCCATGTGAACAGGTCGTGTACCTCACACGACTAGCAGACACACCTGTTGTAACACCCCTAACCCGTATCCAATCACCAGATTAAGGTTAAGAGGTATTACCGAACTAAACATTTAATTATCACATTCACATAGTCATTAAACACAATCCAAAATCAAGCTGAAAACTATACAAACATTCAAGATCATATGCCATATTCGTATGGCTAAATATTTACATTTACAAAATATCGTTCTCAACAGTCTAACCTATACATGCCACATCAACTCCAAAATATAATAGTACCAAAATGATTGGTAGTGTGATGAACTGTAACACCCCAAACCCGGCCTGGAAGTTTGGCTCAAATCTGGCGTGTCACATTGAAGTGTTTTTCGAAAACCATGTTTCCATTAAAAACTCTTAATAATAATTAAAAACTTATACCCTTTTTAAACCTTGTTAGAAAACCTCAGCTGAATAACATTCTTAACAACTTTGTAAAAATCTTGGTAGTTGCGGAAGCTTAATTTAAAAACAATTGCAGATACGTGATGTTTTGAACAAGAGTAGTTACTTTGGAAAACCGTGTTCTAATACTAGCAATTATAAGAACAATAAGTAAAATTTCAAATTTGAAATCCAGAAAATTACAACGGCTTTACTACAACCCACATAAAACATTTAAAAGTAATAATCAAAGCTATAAAATAAATAGTGTGTGTAGCTTCCTCCGAGCCCCTCGCAGTTTCGATCCATCTAAGGCTGGAAATTACCTGAAAGGTTAATAAACGGGGTGAGTTTACGAAAACTTAGTGTGAAATCCCCTACTATAAAAAGGAACAGTCAGTCATATAATAGAATTATAAGTCTGGCCCCAGCCTTACTTACAGTTTCAGTATCAATTGGTCCTTAGCCCACTATAACAGACAGTACCAGATGGGCCTTAGCCCATTACAGAATAAGAAACATTATCAGAACTAGAATCAAAATGAGAATCAGAATTAGAATCAGGTGACAGAATCAGAATTAGGTGACAGAATTAGAATCAGAATCAATATCAGGTAACAGAATGAAAATCAGAATGTGAATGCAATCCCAACCCAATCCAGCCGTATACACCCCCGTACCAACCTTACACCATGTGGGGAGACGACCCACCCAACCACTACACATCGCAAAAATTGCAGCGAGGCTGCCAGATATTGTGACGAAGTCACTAGATACAGATATTGTGGCTAGGCCACCAGAACATATATATATATGTGTGGCGAAGCCACCAAATTGCAGCGAGGCTGCCAGATATTGTGACGAAGTCACCAGAACAAATATATGTGGCGAGGCTGCCAGAACGCTTCCTCTATCAATATAACCCGTATCCCATGCAACAGATATACATGTCATGGCATACAACATACATAATCAGAATATCATGCCCATATTTGAATCAAACAGTCACAGTCAAGTCATTCATATCACCAACATATATTCACAATCAAAT
This sequence comes from Gossypium hirsutum, assembly GCF_007990345.1. Lineage (NCBI taxonomy): Eukaryota > Viridiplantae > Streptophyta > Magnoliopsida > Malvales > Malvaceae > Gossypium > Gossypium hirsutum. Next base: position 54,366,929 of record NC_053433.1, on the reverse strand, counting down.
CCGTCAACCACACAGTCCAAGTCAGTCACTTGCCCATAAGGGCAAAATAATCATTTAACACCCTAGGGGTAAAATGGTAATTTTATAAATTGAGGGTAAAATAGTAATTTTATAAATCGAGGGTAAAACGATAATTCTATAAATCGAGGATAAAATAATAATTTTGTAAATCGAGGGTAAAACAGTAATTTTTTAAATCGAGGGTAAAACGGTAATTCTATAAATTGAGGGTAAAACGATAATTTTGTAAATCGAGGGTAAAACAGTAATTCTATAAATCAAGGGTAAAACGGTAATTCTGTAAATCGGGGGTACTTTGGTAATTTTACAAGTCGAGGGTATTTCAGTAATTTCACAAATCAGAGGTATTTTGGTAATTTTACAAACTAGGGGTATTTTGGTAATTTTACAAACTAGGGGTATTTTGGTAAATTTACAGGTCGAGGGTATTTTGGTAATTTTATCCTACAGGGGCATTTCAGTACTTCTACCCTACAAGGGTATTTCAGTAATTCTAGCCTACAGATACGAGATTCACATAGTCCAGCCCAATATTTACTCACAATCAAACAACTTATCCAATTGGGCCTGTAGGCCCATTAGGCCCACATGGCCCCTTTCGGCCCATCACGACCCGAAGTAGCCATCCTATAGCTAGAGTAGTAAGAAATACACACCTGATAGGAGACTGGAGTTAATCCGCACTCCGAGCACTCTTAGCCGACGCCCAACCCAAACGAGCACGTCATAAAGCGAAAGGGATCAGCTAAGAAAGGTACCTTTACTCTCCTCATGGTTCTCTCTATTTAAAGCCAGCTTCGCATCCACTCTTATGTTAGCTTCCCGATGTGGGATCCCTCCATCACCAGAGTTTAAAACCAACACCAACTCTTGCCGTCCCAACATAGCAAAATAAACGCTCTTTGATTGCCATGAGTTTCGAACCCTGGACCTCCTTGCCAACTCTATGACGCCACCTTCCTGCCTCTTATGTGGCGCTCCTTTGCCATTAGACCACAAGGCTTTTTGTGGCACAATTTCCCTAACAATATTCTTAAGGCCTACCTACTACACCCAGGGTTTGATTCACCTTAAACCAAAATTTTTGCTAGAGTCCAGATTTGAACCCAGGACTTCTCCAACACTTCTCAGCGCACTTAACCACTACAACAAGCCTTCATTAACGAAATTTACACGCACAACAAAATATTATAAGCTGCCTTCAACTGCTCCCATGCTCAAGGCCCAAAACTTCTAGGCCTAAATTCAGGGTGTTACATGAACTGCTGACGATCCACGAGTCGGTGGCCAAAATTGACAATCTAAAAAAATAGAGAAACAAACAGCAGTGTAAGCTTTCATAAGCTTAGTAAGTTTTAAGCAATACAAACAATTAAAACTTGTTATTTAAATCGAGCATTTAGTATCACAAAACTCGTATTCTAATTACAAATCACTTGGCCGAATATACACAAGTACACCAATTATAAAGCCTATTGGCCGAATATATGTATATATATATATATATGAATACACAAAGAAATTTTAGCACATACTTTACTTTACTTTATAGCTCATACAATTAATTTAAGTCATATACTTTAATATAATGACAGACATCGACCAAATAGGTCATTCTCTTATTCGTAGATATAGTAATCATCCACACACATATATCGTTCTTTGATACTAATAATTCACTTTAAAATCAATTCACGTATGTATACATAATATGTACCTGGCCATCATAATGTATCATACATAATCAACAATAGTTTACCTCGAACATTTGAATTCATAATCTTACTCAAATCATTGGCATTAAGCCTGCTAGGTTTAAAACCCGAATCCAGTCACCAGCACAATGCTTGTCAAACTTTAAGCCCGAATATAGTACCAGCACTAAGCCTGCGGGATTTAACCCAGATTTATTGTAATAGCCCTAATTTGACCCTGGTCGGAAAGTGGTTTCGGGACCACAAAATCGAGTCACAAAATTATATAAATTTTATTTTCTATGTTTATTATATGTAAAGTTTCATGTGTGAAAGTATCGTGTCTTAATTTTGTCATTTGAATGTGGAATTATTAAAAAGGACTTATGTGAGAAACTTGAAAATGTGATAGGTTAATTTGTAGTGGCCAAATATTGTATGGTTTAAAATATGGGGACTTGCATGTTAAATATTCCGTCCTTAAGTTAGTGGACTGCAAGGTTAGTGGATGATGGACATTTTATGCCTTTTATATTAATAAATTAAATGTTAAATGAATAAATAATATGAAATATGAACTTATATTAAAAGAAATGGGTGATAAAAACAAAGTTGGTTCATCTTTTCTTCCTCCATTGCCGTACCTAAAGAAAGAAAAGAAGAAATTGAAGTTAAGGCATTTGGTCACCTTTAAGTGGATTAAGGTATGTTAATGCTCTTTCATTGAAAATCTTTGTATATTTGGAGTGGTCATCAAGTATAGAAGCTAGCTCATGGCAAATGTTTTTGTAAAGTTATGAAGATGACATTCGGTCATGGATGTTTGTATTTCTTTGATGTTGTTTTTGATGCTTTAGTGTATTGAGGGTTGGTTATAGATGAGTTGAGCTTGGTAAAATTAAATGTTTGTGGCTTAATTGCTTAATGACAATCGGCTATGTTGAAATGCTAAATTAGTGCTAAATTGTAAGTATTTAATTGAGTGTTAGCCGAAATTGAGCTTATGATAATAATTAGAATTTGTGAAATTTATGCATTTGGTGGTCCAAGTGTGATAAGAACCATACGGTTATGGCATGTAAGCATGAAGATTTGTGGATGTTTTAGAATTGGCCTAAGTGTTTTAGTCATTAATATATATATTGCCGAATGTATGCTTAAGGAATTGGTTAAGTACATTGTTGTTAAATGCTTGTTGTTTTTGTATAATTGTTGCCTAGCTACTAAATGAACTTAGGGTATTATGGATAAGTTTAAGAGTGGCATAATTGAAATGAAGTTTGCTTGTGCCGAATGTGATTTTAGTGCATGAATTAGGAGTTTAATTTCATTCAGTAACTCATACCAAATTGGGAGATAGTATTAAACATTAGTTTTATTTGTTAAATAATTGAAGTGAGCTTTGAATTGGTTATAAATTTCTATGTTTTAATTAGCAAATTGAATTATTGAAGGTTGAGCTAATTATATATGTATACGTTTTATATGTACATTAATTTCTTAGTCTATGTTATTCGGCTATAATCGTCATGGTAGAATTTTCTTTTAATTTGTAAATTTGTTAATCATTAGCTCAAGAGCATCAAGGACAAAAGTCAGAAAAAGGGAAGACAAAACTAAGCGAATAGCCGCAGAATTATAGTCGTCGACAACTCTTAAGGTAAGTTTCTAGCATATAAGTTTAGTTATAATGAAGAATGATATGGAATACGGGTAAAGATGGGACTATGAATTGGTGTAATTACCTATAGTAAAATGATAAGGAATAAGTTACTTCTATGAGCCACAGCCGATTGGTTATTAGAAAAGTGATATTTAAATTATGATTTGTATGTGATAATAAGAAGTACTTATATATGATGATATGTTTTAAACTCAATGGTAAGTTCTTAAGTGATTGAGTTTGATTCCTTTGTAAGTTTTAAGTTTTAAAATGGGATGAATATGAGTTATGTATATACGTTAAGGTCAATGACGTGTCTAAATGACGACATATATGATATTATGTTTTAAATATGTGAATGAGAACTTTACAGAGTAAATTGTATAAATCTGCTAGGGACAGCAGCAGTAGCGTGTTTTAGAAAAATTACCATAAATTGTGGGAGTTGAGTTAAAGGCTGAATAAATTACGTAAGTAAAGCTTGATACGTCTAGTTTCGTATAAAAGAAATTGTGTAAGCAAAGGGGTTGACGGTAATGAGATTTTCAAGGTTGTGTGAGACAGAGTCAGAATGGCTCCGAAATCCCCTATTCAGTATTTGGAAAATCATCATAAATCGTACAAAATTATTATAAGATAAAATTATATGCTTAGACTCCTTAATGAGTCTAGTTTCAAACAAAATAAATGAAAACATATTTTGAATTCGGTACAATGAGAAATTAAATTCTTAGTGAAGAGTAGTCGGAGTAGTCAAGCAGTAAAATAGGGGAAACTTTAAGAAAAATCTGGTATTGATTGGCCAAACCAAAAATTCTGAAAATTTTGTAGATAGAGGATATACGAGTCTATTTTCATGGAAAATTAACGGCACATAATTTGGAATTTCGTAGCCCCAGTTACAAATAAATTAACGACTGTTGCTCAGGAAAAACAGCTTGTAGAGAATTTGTGGTTATGTCGTAAACATGGATAAAACTTGTTTTAGTTGCTCATAAGCTATTGATTAAACCCATACGTGAATTATAAATTGTGATATTGTAAAATGATATATGAGTGTTAGATGGATTTTTGATATTAAAATTTGTGAAATTGTAAGTTTATAAGTATTCGAATATGAAATAATAGTATGGCATGAAATTGAATTATTCATTGGAAAATGATAGATGAAGATTCGGCCAAGAAAAAGTGTATACATGAAAGTATATGTGGTATGTGAAGTATATTTGGATAATTGTGATGTGAATACATGAAAATTTATATTTTGATTTAGGATTTAATGTGATGAATGTGAACATGCATATATGTGATAAGGCCGAATGGCCAATGTGATGAATGTGAACATGCATATCTGTGATAAGGCCGAATGGCCAATGTGATGAATGTGAACATGCATATGTGTGATAAGGCCGAATGGCCAATGTGATGAATGTGAACATGCATATGTGTGATAAGGCCGAATGGCCAATGTGATGAATGTGAACATGCATATATGTGATAAGGTAGAATGGCCAATGTGATGAACGTGGAAGTGTATATATGTGGCAAAGCCGAATGGCTAATGCGAAATGTGTATGAGATGGATATGAGGTAAAGTCGAATGGCTAGTGCGAAACGTGTATGAGATGGATATGAGGTAAAGTCGAATGGCTAATGCGAAACGTGTATGAGATGGATATGAGGTAAAGCCGAATGGCTAATGCAAAACGTGTATGAGATGTGTGTATATATATTATGGCCAAATGACAGACGGCGGAAGGTGTGTTTTATGAGATATTTGATGAGGTAAATGAATTAGAAATATGATAGTCGATGTGAATGTTGTAACATGTGAATAAATATGCATGAAACTCTATGATGTAAACCTGGGATTTAAGACCAGATGACCATATGTGGTGACTATGTCTGGGTTAAGACCCGTTGACTTCGTGTGGAGATTTCATCTGAGCTAAAGGTCTCGCCGATAATCCGAGTAGAGGTTAAAGCTATAAGACTTCGCAATAAGAATTGCTTATAAATATATTCAATGCGAAAGGTTAAACAGGTATGTACTCCAAGTTTATATGTGAGCTTGATTTGAACTAAATCATAAGGTAGTTATGTGATGCATACGTGAGCAATCTATGAGACTATTCCTATGATTATGTGACATCGGATCAGTGTGAGAGGTTATGTGAAATTATACAATATATCTATGTCACATGAGCTCACTTTTATGTGAAAGTTTATCTGCCTATTGTATATGATGAGATGTGCATATTCGGTAAAGGGATGGTATGCCCAAGGGAAGAGTGAAATAAAAATACGAACAACTATGTTATAATTTGATTGTTATCTATTGACACTGCTTAAAACTTACTAAGCATTGTAATGCTTACTCCGTTTACTTTGTTTCCTCTGTTTTATAGATCTCATTTCGAAGCTACAGGCTCGGGGATCGTCAGCAACTAGTCACACTATCACTATCCACTGCTTGTTACTGTTATGTTTTGAATTATTTTATGGCATGTATAGAATAGACCAGTGGCCGAAGAATATTTTGGTTAATGTATATAAGCCATGCGAAAATGGCATCTTTTGAATGTGTACTTATAGAAGTTTAAATTGTATCCCTGGCTGTCTTTAGTACTTATCTAAAGGAATGTTCAAAAAAAAAAATTTTACTGTTCTGATATGAGTTTCAAGTTCGGTAATGCCCCTTTACCTATTCCGGCGATGGATACGGGATTGGGGTGTTACATTTTATTGGTATCAGAGCTACGGTTTAGTCGATTCTAGGACTAACGTAGCACGCGTGAGTCTATTTATACATGCCATAAAGTGATAAAATGATAGTGTGATGATTTTTGACTATTGAAATGTGTTTGTTGTATTGTAATGAATCTTGATCCCGATCGAGCTGTAGCAAGCTTCTAACTATGAGAATTTGCGATATAACTTCACTTAGATATGCTTAAATTATTAAGTTGATCAGGTACGTATCATGTACTTGTATTTGAATTTTGATTTGGATTGAATTATAAGGGTATAAGTGATGCAATTTTGAAAGAGTGTTATGACTATAAATGTGATCTTTGTATGTGGCTATGGAACTGAAAGTTGAATGGTCGATAAGCATGTTGTGTTTGTATTCAAGTAATGTAAATGATATACTAATGTGCATTGTTATATATATATACATGAGAATTGAGAGTTATATATATCCGGGCTAAGTCCCGAAGAGCATTCGTGCTAGTGATGTATCCGGGCTAAGTCCCGAAGAGCATTCGTGTTAGTGTTATATCCGGGCTAAGTCCCGAAGAGCATTCGTGCTAGTGATGTATCCAGGATAAGTCCCGAAGAGCATTCGTGCTGGTGTTATATCCGGGCTAAGTCCCGAAGAGCATTCGTGCTAGTGATGTATCTGGGCTAAGTCCCGAAGAGCATTCGTGCTGGTGTTATATCCGGGCTAAGTCCCGAAGAGCATTCGTGCTAGTGATGTATCCGGGCTAAGTCCCGAAGAGCATTCGTGCTGGTGTTACATCCGGGCTAAGTCCTGAAGGGCATTCGTGCCGGTGATGTGTAATCAGGCCTTCATGCCTAGCAGGCTTAATGCCGGTGATTCGAGCAAAGTTTAAGTGTTCATTACTATATGAATTCAAAGTTAAACAAAAGGACACATTTAAAGTATACTTATATGATGTTTTATAGACTTGGTTAAGTTATTTCAATGTGTAATAACGAATGAATATAGGCACTATGTGTGCGAATGAATTGAGGCACTGTGTGTGCGAATTCTTTAACCGAGCACTATGTGTGCGAGATCGGTTAGTGGGCACTGTGTGTGCGGATTTCGTTTCATGTAAGATCTCGTCTAGGACGACGGCATTGATTTGTGATAGTGTGTAAGACCGTGTTTAGTACACTGGCATCACTTGTGTTAAGTTTTATGCCTATTCGACTGTATACGGGTAACTTTAAATATGATTGGATGTATTGAATGAACTAAATGTTCAGGTACATGGAAGTTGATCTTCTCTTGGAAATAAGTTAAGCTGAATATTTAGATATAATAATGTTATAAAGGATAATCATTAGGATGTTTAAGAACATGTATACTTTCGGCCATGTTACAGCTTAGATATATATATATATGAATGAAAATGTGGGTTATGAATATCTGAGTTGATGTTATGTATTTGTTTTAAAACAAGAGGACGTTATCCTAACGTAGTCGCTAGTAAGATTTTTAGGGACGAAAATCCCTAAAGAGGGGGAGAGTTGTAACAGCCCTAATTTGACCCTGGTCGGAAAGTGGTTTCGGGACCACAAAATCGAGTCACAAAATTATATAAATTTTATTTTCTATGTTTATTATATGTAAAGTTTCATGTGTGAAAGTATCGTGTCTTAATTTTGTCATTTGAATGTGGAATTATTAAAAAGGACTTATGTGAGAAACTTGAAAATGTGATAGGTTAATTTGTAGTGGCCAAATATTGTATGGTTTAAAATATGGGGACTTGCATGTTAAATATTCCTTCCTTAAGTTAGTGGACGGCAAGTGTGACAGCCCTAAAGTGACCCTAGTTGGAAAGCGGTTTTAGGACCGCTAAACCGAGCCACCAAATTATTTGAATATGATATTTATTGTCTAAAATAAATGTGTGAAAATTTTAAGCTTCGATTTAGTAAATTGCATGTGAATTTAGTCAATAGGACTTATGTGTGACATTTTTTAAATGTGATAGATCAAAACATAAGGACCTATTAGTGCATGTTGAAAAAGGGGGGACTTGCATGTCAATTTTTCCCCCCATCTAGTAGTGGCCGGCCATGACATTAGGATGGACAAAGGGTGATCGGCAAAACATGTCATAGACATGTTGTGTTGGTGCATCATGGGAGGAAACAATAAAATAAAATAAGGAGTATGGGTAATAAAATAATAATGGAAAGGTAAATGATGATGAAAAAAATTGTCTCATCCATGTTTCCCCCCCCATTGCCGTGAATTGAAGAAAGAAAACAAAAAAAAAGTGTTCATTCTTGAACATCTTTGGCCGAATAGAGGAAAGAAAGGAAGGGGAAGAGCTTGAGAAAATCGGCTATGGTGGTTTGCTAGACTAAGGTATGTTTCATGTTGTCCTTGAGATTCATGCATGTTTTTAGTTGTTAGTTTGAGTTCTACCTAGCCCATGGTTTAAATCTTTGCTATGAGATGGAGATGATATTCGGCCATGGGTGTTGTCTTCTTGGTTGATGTTTGATGTTGTGGTGATGAGGCATGAAGATGAGTTAAGTTTCGGCTAAGGTGGATTTGTGTTGATGTCATTTGCATGCTAAGTGTAAAGCTTTGTAATGATACATGTGATGGTGATTGATGACTCTTGGATTTTCTTTTTGGCATTTTTGAGTTAGACATTAAGTTCTTTGTGTAACCCATGACCAAAATTGAATGGTATGGTGTCTTGATGCATTCGGCCATGGTAGAAAATAGATGTGAAAAGGGTAGTAAGGTGAAGTGCAAAATGTTAGTATTTGATTACTAGTGTATATATGCGTATTAGCCGAGTTTTGAACTTGAAACAAGATGATATATAATCAATACAAGTAACCATACTTGTAGGAAGTATTAAGCATATAATCGGCCTCAACATAGACATGCATATTCGGCCATAGGAAGAAGATTGGTGTTGCATGTATTCGGTTAGAGGCAAGCATATTGATGCTTTTATCTTGGCTTAGACAATCGGCTAAAAGGAAGTGTGGGTTAATATGTTGAGTTGATTCATGATTTCATATGTATGTGACTTTAATGTCTAATGTATATATATATGGGCTAAGTATCTTGAGTTCCTCTTTTCGATGCTCAAATGATTAAATCAATTTATTTGTTAAATTAAGCCCAAGAGCAAAGAGGATCAAAGTCGGATAGGGGAAAAGAGAAAGTAGACGAATAGCCGTGGATATCTAGTCGTCAACCGCTTCCGAAGTAAGTTTTAAGTAATTAAACATTGAGTAAATTCAATCATAATAGGACATAATGAGTTGATTTAATAAGATATGATGTGGCCATGATATGTCTTAAACTCAAATTGTAAGTTCATATGTGTTTGGACTTGGAAAGTTAAGAGCAAATTGTAATAATTTGCTTTGGACAGTAGCAGTAACGTGATTTTAGAAAATCACTATAAATTGTTGGTGTGGAATTATAGGCTGAATAAAATATGTAATCAAGGCTTAATTAGTCTAGTTTCTTATAAAAGAGACCTTGTGAGCAAACAAATTTCCTATAAAGAGATATTTAAAGTTGTGTGAGACGGTGTCAGAATGACTCCGAAATCCCCTGTTCTGTTTTTAGAAAATCATTATAAATTGTACAAAAATGGTTATAAGATAAAATTTATATGCTTAGACTCCTTAATGAGTCTAGTTTCAAATGAAATCAAATACAACACATTTTGAATTCTGTAAAATGAGAAATTTGATTCGTAGTGAAGAGTGGTCAGATTAGTCAAACAGTGAAACAGGGGAAACTTTAAGAAAAATCTGGTATTGATTGGCCAAACCTAAAATTCTGAAAATTTTATGGATGGAAGATGTACGAGTCTATATTCAGGGAAAATTAACGGCAAGTGATTTGGAGTTTTGTAGCTCCAGTTATAAATAATTTAGTGACTACTGCTCAGGAAAACAGCTCGTAATGAATATGTGATTTTGTTGTAAACATGGATAAAACTTGTTTTAGTTACTCATAAGCTATTGATTAAACCCATACGTGAATTCTAAATCGTGATATTGTAAAATGATACATAAGTGTTAGATGGATCTTTGATATTAAAATTTGTGAAATTGTAAGTTTATGAGTATTCGAATATGAAATGATAATATGGTGTGAAATTGAATTATTCATTGGGAAATGATTAATGTAGATTCGGCCAAGACAAAGTGTATACATGTAGTATATGTGATATGTGAAGTATATTTGGATAATTGTGATGTGAATGTATATATATGTGATAAGGCCTAATGGCCGATGTGATGAATGTGAAAGTGTATATATGTGATAATGTGAATGTATATATATGTGATAAGGCCTAATGGCCGATGTGATGAATGTGAAAGTGTATATATGTGATAAGGCCGAATGGCCGATGTGATGAATGTGAAAGTGTATATATGTGATAAGGCCGAATGGCCAATGTGATGAATGTGAAAGTGTATATATATGTGATAAGGCCTAATGGCCGATGTGATGAATGTGAAAGTGTATATATATGTGATAAGGCCTAATGGCCGATGTGATGAATGTGAAAGTGTATATATGTGATAAGGCCTAATAGCCGATGTGATGAATGTGAAAGTGTATATATGTGATGAGGCCTAATGGCCGATGTGATGAATGTGAAAGTGTATATATGTGATAGGGCCGAGTGGCCAACGTGATGGATGTGAAAGTGTATAAATGTGATAAGTCCCGAAGGGCAATTGTGTCAGTACTATATCCGGGTTAAAACCCCGCAGGCTTTATGCGAGTATTATCCTGATTAATGTCCGTAGGCTTCGTGCTCGTACTATATCCGAGCTTTAAAGACCCGACGGCTAAATGCTAGGATTCAAGTAAGACTTTGATATTGAGTATCTGCATTAAGTTACCATCAAATAAGTATTATGTATTCAAGATGTTCAGGTACGTATTACTTACTCATCGGTGGAGTGATTTCGAGGTGAATTATTATTATCAAAGAGGTAGGTAAATGTGATTAATATTATAACTCCAAATGTGAGAATGTGCTTTGGAAATATTTGACCATCTAGGTCATTATTATTCGAAAGTATATATGTGGCAGCCAAGTGTTGCGTTTAATGATATTATAGATCGAGATGAAGCTCTAGATTAACTTCATCGAACAGTTGAAATGAATGACCAATAATAGTGATTGAGAACACTTTGTCTTGCTTAAAACTTACTAAGCATTAAATGCTTACTCCGTTCTTTGAATCTCTGTTTTATAGATTTTGGTTCGTCAGCTATCGGACTCGGGATTATTGAAGTCGAAGTCGCCCACACTATCAAAGCCCTTTTGGTACACTTTTGGTTGAACTCTGAAAATGGCATGCATAGGACTACCCTTTTTGTAGTGGGTCATGAACCCTTTGGATTTGTATAATTTTGGATAGCCATGCGAAAATGGCTTATATATGTTTGAGCATAATGTTATAATCATTTGGTATGGATATGGTTATTGAGAGGTGTGGATATGCTTAACAAGGATTGGCCATGGGAATGGTTAATCACTATCATAATTTGTGCTATTTATGCTAAAAGGGCTAGTTGAATCATGGAAACTATGAAATAGGTAAAGTCTACCTTAAAGGCAGATGCTGACAACAGCAGTGATGTAGATTTGGAAAATCACTAAAAATAGTAGGAATAGAATTAAATAGTGAATAAATTATCTAAATGAACCTTGATGAATCCACTTTCATATGGAAGAAACGAAACGGTCATATGAGTGGTATGTTAAGAGATAATTAGGTTTTCGTGAGACAGGGCCAGAACGGTTTCTGGATTCCCTGTTCCGACTTTGGAAATTCATTATAAATTAACCAGAGATAATTAGGAGTCATTCCATATATGTATAGATTCATCTCTGAGCATAGTTTCTATAGAAACAAACGGCATCAGTATTGAAGCCCTGTACAGGGAGATATCCGAATTGTAATACATGAAGGTCAGTGTAGTCGCACCCAGTAACAGGGGAGACTTTAACTAATAAACTGTACTAATTGGCCCGACCAAAAATTCTAGAAAAAAATATGTAGATGGAGACAGGAGTCTAGTTTCAGGGAAAAATCACGAAACTGATTTTCAAGTTGTGAAACTCAAGATATGATTTTTAAGGTGACAGCGACACAGTTAGCCAGCTGTCTGGAAAAATTTAAAATGGACTGCGATAGTAAGCGAATTTAGTCTGTGAACCCCTCGTGTCCGACTCCGGCAACGGTCTCGGGTACGGGGTGTTACAGCAAGGTTAGCGGATGATGGACATTTTATGCCTTTTATATTAATAAATTAAATGTTAAATGAATAAATAATATGAAATATGAACTTATATTAAAAGAAATGGGTGATAAAAACAAAGTTGGTTCATCTTTTTCTTCCTCCATTGCCGTACCTAAAGAAAGAAAAGAAGAAATTGAAGTTAAGGCATTTGGTCACCTTTAAGTGGATTAAGGTATGTTAATGCTCTTTCATTGAAAATCTTTGTATATTTGGAGTGGTCATCAAGTATAGAAGCTAGCTCATGGCAAATGTTTTTGTAAAGTTATGAAGATGACATTCGGTCATGGATGTTTGTATTTCTTTGATGTTTTTTTTGATGCTTTAGTGTATTGAGGGTTGATTATAGATGAGTTGAGCTTGGTAAAATTAAATGTTTGTGGCTTAATTGCTTAATGACAATCGGCTATGTTGAAATGCTAAATTAGTGCTAAATTGTAAGTATTTAATTGAGTGTTAGCCGAAATTGAGCTTATGATAATAATTAGAATTTGTGAAATTTATGCATTTGGTGGTCCAAGTGTGATAAGAACCATACGGTTATGGCATGTAAGCATGAAGATTTGTGGATGTTTTAGAATTGGCCTAAGTGTTTTAGTCATTAATATATATATATTGCCGAATGTATGCTTAAGGAATTGGTTAAGTACATTGTTGTTAAATGCTTGTTGTTTTTGTATAATTGTTGCCTAGCTACTAAATGAACTTAGGGTATTATGGATAAGTTTAAGAGTGGCATAATTGAAATGAAGTTTGCTTGTGCCGAATGTGATTTTAGTGCATGAATTAGGAGTTTAATTTCATTCAGTAACTCATACCAAATTGGGAGATAGTATTAAACATTAGTTTTATTTGTTAAATAATTGAAGTGAGCTTTGAATTGGTTATAAATTTCTATGTTTTAATTAGCAAATTGAATTATTGAAGGTTGAGCTAATTATATATGTATACGTTTTATATGTACATTAATTTCTTAGTCTATGTTATTCAGCTATAATCGTCATGGTAGAAATTTTTTTTAATTTGTAAATTTGTTAATCATTAGCTCAAGAGCATCAAGGACAAAAGTCAGAAAAAGGGAAGACAAAACTAAGCGAATAGCCGCAGAATTATAGTCGTCGACAACTCTTAAGGTAAGTTTCTAGCATATAAGTTTAGTTATAATGAAGAATGATATGGAATATGGGTAAAGATGGGACTATGAATTGGTGTAATTACCTATAGTAAAATGATAAGGAATAAGTTACTTCTATGAGCCTTAGCCGATTGGTTATTAGAAAAGTGATATTTAAATTATGATTTGTATGTGATAATAAGAAGTACTTATATATGATGATATGTTTTAAACTCAATGGTAAGTTCTTAAGTAATTGAGTTTGATTCCTTTGTAAGTTTTAAGTTTTAAAACGGGATGAATATGAGTTATGTATATACGTTAAGGTCAATGACTTTTCTAAATGACGGCATATATGATATTATGTTTTAAATATGTGAATGAGAACTTTACAGAGTAAATTGTATAAATCTGCTAGGGACAGCAGCAGTAGCGTATTTTAGAAAAATTACCATAAATTGTGGGAGTTGAGTTAAAGGCTGAATAAATTATGTAATTAAAGCTTGATACGTCTAGTTTCGTATAAAAGAAATCGTGTAAGCAAAGGGGTTGACGGTAATGAGATTTTCAAGGTTGTGTGAGACAGAGTCAGAATGGCTCTGAAATCCCCTGTTCAGTATTTGGAAAATCATCATAAATCGTACAAAAATTATTATAAGATAAAATTATAAGCTTAGACTCCTTAATGAGTCTAGTTTCAAAAAAAATAAACGAAAACATATTTTGAATTTGGTAGAATGAGAAATTAAATTCTTAGTGAAGAGTAGTCGGAGTAGTCAAGCAGTAAAATAGGGGAAACTTTAAGAAAAATCTGGTATTGATTGGCCAAACCAAAAATTCTGAAAATTTTTTGGATAGAGGATATACGAGTCTATTTTCATGGAAAATTAACGGCACATAATTTGGAATTTCGTAGCCCCAGTTACAAATAAATTAACGACTGTTGCTCAGGAAAAACAGCTTGTAGAGAATTTGTGGTTATGTCGTAAACATGGATAAAACTTGTTTTAGTTGCTCATAAGCTATTGATTAAACCCATACGTGAATTATAAATTGTGATATTGTAAAATGATATATGAGTGTTAGATGGATCTTTGATATTAAAATTTGTGAAATTGTAAGTTTATAAGTATTCGAATATGAAATAATAGTATGGCATGAAATTGAATTATTCATTGGAAAATGATAGATGAAGATTCGGCCAAGACAAAGTGTATACGTGAAAGTATATGTGGTATGTGAAATATATTTGGATAATTGTGATGTGAATACATGAAAATTTATATTTTGATTTAGGATTTAATGTGATGAATGTGAACATGCATATATGTGATAAGGTCGAATGGCCAATGTGATGAATGTGAACATGCATCTATGTGATAAGGCCGAATGGCCAATGTGATGAATGTGAACATGCATATGTGTGATAAGGCCGAATGGCCAATGTGATGAATGTGAACATGCATATATGTGATAAGGCCGAATGGCCAATGTGATGAATGTGAACATGCATATATGTGATAAGGTAGAATGGCCAATGTTATGAACGTGGAAGTGTATATATGTGGCAAAGCCGAATGGCTAATGCGAAATGTGTATGAGATGGATATGAGGTAAAGTCGAATGGCTAATGCGAAACGTGTATGAGATGGATATGAGGTAAATTCGAATGGCTAATGCGAAACGTGTATGAGATGGATATGAGGTAATGCCGAATGGCTAATGCGAAACGTGTATGAGATGTGTATATATATATTGTGGCCAAATGACAGACGGCTGAAGGTGTGTTTTATTAGATATTTGATGAGGTAAATGAATTACAAATATGATAGTCGATGTGGATGTTGTAACATGTGAATAAATATGCATGAAACTCTATGATGTAAACCTGGGATTTAAGACCAGATGACCATATGTGGTGACTATGTCTGGGTTAAGACCCGCTGACTTCGTGTGGAGATTTCATCTGAGCTAAAGGTCTCGCCGATAATCCGAGTAGAGGTTAAAGCTATAAGACTTCGCAATAAGAATTGCTTATAAATATATTCAATGCGAAAGGTTAAACAGGTATGTACTCCAAGTTTATATGTGAGCTTGATTTGAACTAAATCATAAGGTAGTTATGTGATGCATACGTGAGCAATCTATGAGACTATTCCTATAATTATGTGACATCGGATCAGTGTGAGAGGTTATGTGAAATTATACAATATATCTATGTCACATGAGCTCACTTTTATGTGAAAGTTTATCTTCCTATTGTATATGATGAGATGTGCATATTCGGTAAAGGGATGGTATGCCCGAAGGAAGAGTGAAATAAAAATACGAACAACTATGTTATAATTTGATTGTTATCTGTTGACACTGCATAAAACTTACTAAGCATTGTAATGCTTACTCCGTTTACTTTGTTTCCTCTGTTTTATAGATCTCATTTCGAAGCTACAGGCTCGGGGATCGTCAGCAACTAGTCACACTATCACTATCCACTGCTTGTTACTGTTATGTTTTGAATTATTTTATGGCATGTATAGAATAGACCAGTGGCCGAAGAATATTTTGGTTAATGTTTATAAGCCATGCGAAAATGGCATCTTTTGAATGTGTACTTATAGAAGTTTAAATTGTATCCCTGACTGTCTTTAGTACTTATCTAAAGGAATGTTCAAAAAAAAAATTTACTGTTCTGATATGAGTTTCAAGTCCGGTAATGCCCCTTTACCTATTCCGGCGATGGATACGGGATTGGGGTATTACATATATTACCAGCATGAAGCCTGCGGGATTTAACACGGATATATTACCAGCACGAAGTCTGCGGGACTTAACCTGGATATGTATCGAGTGCCAAGCATATTTACTCACATGATAACTCAATTCACATAACATATCACATTAGTAATTCAATTTCTTCACTCGAATATAAGCACAAAAAAAAATACAACTTCAACATAACTTTCGGTTTAATATTCATACACAAGAACACATAACCATTTCACTATCCCAGCTTAACTCCTAATAACCATTCGGTTACATGTCATATACTCAATTTATTTATCAAACAACCTCATTCAAGTAGAGACAATAGGTCGCAATTCATCTATCATACTTATCTCATGACATCATCAATTATATAATAAATGTGATTACTCAAAACTTACTTCGGTATATTCGAACGGTCGCGGATTGGATACTCTATTACTTTCTCTTTTCCCCTATCCAACTTTGATCCTCCTTGGTCTTGAGCTTAATTAAAACAAATAGATTTGTTTAATTACTTAACCAATATTATTTACTTATTAATCACATTCGGCAATCACATATCAAATTCAATATGTATTATAATTTATATAAATACGCCATGATTCAAATTTCATATTTATTTCTAACCGAAAATGGCAAGAACTTATCAAGCCATGAAAATCACTTATCGCTCATACACAAAATGATCATATAACCCTAATGACCGATTATTCAACTTATACCTAGTTCGCATACACAAGCAAAACTCACATAGCTTATCTTGCTTTCTTATACACAAATTTAACCATCGCAAATATTTTATCAAGAAACACCCTAATCATTTTAGCCAAAATTTCTATTACCAAATAAATCACATATATATAACACTACTCATTACACACATCATCAACTATAAAAAATTCCCACTCCTTAGCTATTGCCGAATGCTTATATAAGTCTTGAGTCATCTTTAACACATTTATCAATCTTCCAATTCAACTTAATACAAAAATAATATCATTTAATCAGCCAAAACCAAAACATTTGTTCAAATGGACCTAGCCGAATAATCCACTTAGCTAAATGATTCACATAAATCACTAATAGCCAACTCAAATTCATCCTTAATTTCTCCTATAACGAAATTCATCAAAATTGAATAAGAAAATACATCAAATTCCATGACCGAATTTGCATTTATAATAAAACAAAATCCTTGCATCTCGTCAATATGTCCAATTGCAAAAAAAATTGCTTAATTCATCACCTAAGCAACATGAAACTCCATTACAATCACAATTATTCATTCCTTAAAACCAACATTCAACTATCAAATTTAGCAAAACTCATGTAAATGGCCGAATGCTATATCCTCAACCAAAACTAAAGTTTTAATATAGGCTACGTAGGAAACTATGTAAGTAACTAAATTTTCACAAGAACTTGAAGATAGCACATGAAACATACCTTAATTTGGATGCTAAAATAGCCGAAAGTTTGATCTCTCCTATCCCCTTTTTTTTTTTTAAGAAATCGGTAATGAAGAACAAAAGTAATTAACCTTGCTCTTTTCACCCATTTACTTATTTTATTATAATATACAATTGTTATTACATATTATAATACATTTATATATATAAATACATATAAAATTTATACTTTTTCAACTATTAAACCATATGGCCGGCCACTATTAACAAAAATGGCAATTTGACATACTTCCTTATGATTTTTAAACCATATAATAATAAGCCATCAAATAAATACCTAGCACATTTTCAAAATTCTCACACAAGTCCCTTTCAATAAGTTTCAATCAAAGCACCACAAATTCACATATGCATTTTCACACAAATTAACACGAAATTTAACATTCAATTATTTTCACGACTCAGTTTAGTGGTCCCGAAACCACTTCCCGACTAGGGTCAAATTAGGGCTGTCACAACTCTCCCCCACTTAGGAATTTTCGTCCCCAAAAATCTTACCAGCAAATAAATTAGGGTATCATTCTTTTATAGAGCCCATAAGCTCCTAAGTAGCTTCTTCCACCCCGTGCTTGATCCACAACACTTTCACTAGTGAAATTTTCTTATTCCGCAACTCTTTCACGTCGTGTGCCAAAATACGAACTGGTTCCTCTTCGTAACTCAAATAAGATCGAATCTCAATGTCGGATGGACTAATCACATGCGATGGGTCGGATCTGTAACGTCGAAGCATCGAGACATGAAAAACATTGTGAATCTTTTCAAGTTTAGGGGGAAAAATCAATCTGTACGCTACCGGCCCAACTCGTTCTGATATCTCATATGGCCCGATGAACCTCGGACTCAACTTGCCCTTACGGCCGAATCTGAGCACTTTTTTTCAAGGTGAAACTTTAAGAAACACTTTATGTTTGACTTAATATTCAATGTCTTGCCATTTTAAATCTGCATAGGATTTCTGATGATTTGATGCTGCCTTAAGACTTTCACGGATAACTTTTACTTTCTGTTCGGCATCTTTAATTAAATCAACCCCGAAGATTCTACTTTCACTGATCTCAGTCCAAAACAATGGTGTACGGCATTTATGACCGTATAAAGCCTCGTAAGGTGCCATCTTGATGCTCGATTGGAAACTATTATTGTAAGCGAACTCAATCAAAGGCAAATACTGCTCCCATGAACTACTAAACTCAAGGATACAACATCTCAACATATCCACGAGTATTTGAATTACTCGTTCTGATTGACAGTCCGTCTGAGGATGAAACGTGGTGCTAATATGTAGCTTGGTACCCAAAGCGTCTTGTAATTTCTTCCAAAATCGCGAGGTGAATCTTGGGTCTCTGTCAGACACAATAGAAATAGGTACCCCGTGTAATCTGATAATCTGAGAAACATACAATTTAGCTAGCTTCTCGAGTGAGTAACCCGCACGTACGGGAATAAAGTGAGCCAATTTAGTCAATCTATCCATGACGACCCAAATCGCATCTTTTTTTCTCAGTGACAAAGGCAACCCAGCCACAAAATCCATAGTAACTCGATCCCACTTCCACTCGGGTATCATGATCGGCTGGAGCAATCCTGAAGGCACCTGATGTTTCGCTTTCACTTGTTGACAAATTAAACACTTCGATACAAATTCAGAAATGTCACGTTTCATACCATGCCACTAATACTGACGTTTCAAATCATTGTACATCTTTGTACTACCCGGATGAACTGATATCCGACTGCTATGAGCCTCGCTTAAAGTCATCTGAATAATCTCTGAATCTCTCAGAACACATAATCGATTTCTGAACCTCAAACAGTCATTGCTATCAATCATGAATTCTGAATTCTCATTTGAAACACAAAATGCTCGTTTTGCTACTAAGTCATTATCATCCTTTTGAGCTTCACAAATTTGTTGAATCAATAACGGTTTGGCTTTTAACTTTGCTACTAACACTTTATCGACGAACACAGACAAGTGTACATTCATCGCTCACAAAGCAAATAGTGATCTGTGACTTAAAGCATCGGCAACCACGTTAGCCTTTCCCGGATGGTAGTCAATGACAAGCTCATAATCTTTCAGCAATTCGAGCCAACGTCTTTGTCTCAGATTCAAGTCTCTTTGAGTCATCAAGTATTTGAGGCTTTTGTGATCAGAATACACATGACACTTTTCCCCAAACAAATAGTGTCGCCATATTTTTAAAGCGAAGACAATTGCAGCTAATTCGAGATTATTAGTCGGATAGTTTTTCTCGTGTGGCTTCAACTGTCTTGAAGCGTAAGCTACAACTCAGCCTTCTTGCATCAACACGCAACCCAACCCATTTAAGGACGCATCACTGTAGATCACAAACTCTTTACCGGATTCAGGTTGCACTAACACTGGAGTTTCAGTCAAATAGGTTTTTAGTTGGTAAAAAATTTTCTGGCACTTTTCTGACCACTCGAATTTAACATCTTTCTGGAGTAACTTTGTCATCGGCGTGGTTATTATCGAGAAACCTTTTACAAACCGTCTGTAGTATCCGGTAAGTCCCAAAAAGCTCCGAACTTCAGTAACATTTCTCGGAGGCTTCCAATCAAGTATAGTTGGAATTTTTCTCGGATCAACTCGAATACCCGATACGGATACCACATGCCCCCAAAAGCTAACTTCTCTCAACCAGAACTCGCATTTACTGAATTTCGCATATAATTGCTTGTCTCGTAAAATCTGTAATACTAATCTCAGGTGCTCGGCATGTTCAGTTTCATCGCGTGAATAAATCAAGATGTCATCTATAAACACAACTACAAACCGGTCCAAATACTGTCTGAAAATCTAATTCATCAAGTCCATAAATACCGCAGGGGCATTAGTGAGCCCAAACGGCATCACTAAGAACTCATAGTGACCGTATCTCATTCTGAAAGCGGTTCTAGACACATCTGAATCTCGAACTCGCAACTTATAATAACCTAATCTCAAGTCTATCTTTGAAAACACTGAGGCTCCTTTCAGCTGATCAAACAAATCGTCGATACGCGGTAACAGATACTTATTCTTTATCGTTACCTTATTTAATTGACGGTAGTCAATGCACATTCTCATGGTTCTGTCTTTCTTTTTCACGAACAATACTGGTGCACCCCAAGGTGAGAAACTCGATCGAGCGAAACCTCTATCCGTCAACTCTTTCAACTGAGCTTTCAATTCCTTTAATCTGGTTGATGCCATACGATACGGAGCTATCAAAATCGGTATAGTCCCAGGTAAAAGTTCAATGCCAAACTCTACCTCCCAAACAGGTGGTAATCCCGGTAACTCCTCAGGAAAAACATCCGGATACTCACAAACCACTGGCACTGATTCAAACTTCTTTTCTGGCTCTTTAATATCAAGTACGTACGCAGGATATGCTTCACACCCTTTTTTCACATATTTCTGAGTCAACATCGAGGATATTACTGCTGGTAACCCGTTCAAATCGGTTGACTCCACTCAGATTATTTCATCATTTGAACATCTCAAATCAATAGTGTTTCTTTTGCAATTCACAACTGCATCATGTACAGTCAGCCAATCCATGCCGAGAATAACATCAAATTCATCAAACGGTAAAAGCATCAAATCAGCCAAAAAACAGGAACCTCGGATTATCAGGGGACACTTCTTGCATACTTTGTCGACTAGCACATAACGACCCAAGGGATTCGACACTCGAATCAAAAACTTAGTAGACTCAATAGGTAGAGTCTTACTGGAAGCTAAAGTCTCACACACATATGAATGAGTAGAACCAGGGTCAATCAAAGCAATCACATCAGTATCAAAGAGGGTGAAAGTACCGGTAATAACATCTGGCGAAGAGGCATCCTTCCGTGCGCGTATAGCGTAAGCTCTAGCAGGAGTACAAGCCTCGGATCTGGTCGTAGCATCTCTAGACCCTCTCTGACCGCCGCTAGCATTTCTCGTATTTCTAGGTGGTCTACCTCGTGCTGTAGTAGTACTTTATTTCCACTATGATTCACATTCTGCTCAAACAATCTCGGGCAGTCCTTGATAAAGTGGTCAGCTGATCCACACTTATAACAGGAGTGGTCATGAAATCTACAACTCCCTGAATGCCATTTTCCACAATACTTGCACTCGGTCCTGTCCCAACGATCATTTCCAACACTGGTAACCGAAGTGGCTCGCACAGGGGGTCAATCACAGTCTCATCTGGAAAAGCCCGAAGTGTTCTTAAATCGGCCCGAATTATCTCAGAGTTTCTTCGGGGACTGCTGAAAGGGCTTTCCCGAAGATCTTTTATGGAACTCTCTAGCTCCATCTTCAGCTTTTCTTTTCTCTTTACTGAGCTCTTCGGCTTTGCAAGCTCGCTCGATAAGTACTACAAACTCTCTAATTTCAAGAATGCCAACAAATAGTTTTATATCTTCAGTCAATCCATCTTCGAAACGTTTACACATTATAGCTTCTAAAGAAACACATTCTCGGGCATACCGGCTAAGTCTCACCAATTTTCATTCATAATCAGTAACTGACATGGAACCCTATTTAAGTTCAAGAAATTCCTTCCGTTTCTGATAGATGAATGTCTGGCTGATACACTTTTTTTGAAACTCGGTTTGGAAGAACTCCCAAGTCACTCGCTCTCTAGGCACAACAGAAACCAATGTATTCCACCAATAGTAGGAAGAATCACGTAGCAAAGATATAACACATTTTTGGCATTCATCGGGTGTGCAAGACAGTTCATCGAACATTCGGATAGTATTGTCCAACCAAAATTTAGCTTGCTCAGCATCATCACTATCTGTAGCCTTAAATTCAGTAGCCTCGTGCTTTCGGATTCTGTCAACCGGGGGCTTATTCAACTTCATCTGATCAATTACCGGAGGTATCGTAGGTGCAGAGGGTGTATTATTCAGGAGTGGGGGTTGTGGAGCAGCCGTATTAGTTCGAATGTATTAGTTGAACCAATCATTCATTACAATATAAAAGGTCTGTCTAGCCTCATCATTCTGATTGCTTGCCATAAGTTGAGAGTCCATCGGCGCTGTCCCATGCGCGGGAGCAGGCGCTACACTCTCGATATCATCAGCTACCGCTCGATCGGGATTGAGATCCATTACTATACTACAACACATTTTTAACTATCAGAAAGCATCACACTATCTTATTATCACATAATGGCATGTATGGCTAGACTCACACACGCTACGTTAGTCCTAGAATCGACTAAACCTTAGCTCTGATACCAATAAAATATAACACCCCTAACCAGTATCCAGTTGCCAGATTAAGGTTAAGAGGTATTACCAAACTAAACATTTAATTATCATATTCACATAGTCATTAAACACAATAAAAAATTAAGCTGAAAACTATACAAACATTCAAGATCATATGCCATATTTGTATGGCTAAATATTTACATTTACAAAATATCGTTCTCAACAGTCTAACCTATACATGCCACATCAACTCCAAAATATAATAGTACCAAAATGATCGATAGTGTGATGAACTGTTGACGATCCACGAGTTGGTGGCGAAAATCGACAATCTAAAAAAAACAGAAAAACAAACAGCAGAGTAAGCTTTCATAAGCTTAGTAAGTTTTAAGCAATACAAACAATTAAAACTTGTTATTTAAATTGAGCATTTAGTTTCACAAAACTCGTATTCTAATTACAAATCACTTGGCCGAATATACACAAGTACACCAATTATAAAGCCTATTGGCCGAATATATGTATATATATATGAATACACAAAGAAATTTTAGCACATACTTTACTTTACTTTATAGCTCATACAATTAATTTAAGTCATATACTTTCATATAATGACAGACATCGACCGAATAGGTCATTCTCTTATTCGTAGATATAGTAATCATCCACACACATATATCGTTCTTTGATACTAATAATTCACTTTAAAATCAATTCACATATGTGTACATAATACGTACCTGGCCATCGTAATGTATCATACATAATCAATAGTAGTTTACCTCGAACATTCGAATTCATAATCTTACTAAATCATCGGCGTTAAGCCTGCTAGGTTTAAAACCCGGATCCAGTCACCAGCACAAAGCTTGTCGAACTTTAAGCCCGGATATAGTACCAGCACTAAGCCTGCGGGATTTAACCCAGATATATTACCAGCATGAAGCCTGCGGGATTTAACCCAGATATATTACCAGCACGAAGCCTGCGGGACTTAACCCGGATATGTATCGAGTGCCAAGCATATTTACTCACATGATAACTCAATTCACATAACATATCACATTAGTAATTCAATTTCTTCACTCGAATATAAGCACAAAAAAAAATACAACTTCAACATAACTTTCGGTTTAATATTCATACACAAGAACACATAACCATTTCACTATCCCAGCTTAACTCCTAATAACCATTCGGTTACATGTCATATACTCAATTTATTTATCAAACAACCTCATTCAAGTAGAGACAATAGGTCGCAATTCATCTATCATACTTATCTCATGACATCATCAATTATATAATAAATGTGATTACTCAAAACTTACTTCGGTATATTCGAACGATCGCGGATTGGATACTCTATTACTTTCTCTTTTCCCCTATCCAACTTTGATCCTCCTTGGTCTTGAGCTTAATTAAAACAAATAGATTTTTTTAATTACTTAACCAATATTATTTACTTATTAATCACATTCGGCAATCACATATCAAATTCAATATGTATTATAATTTACATAAATATGCCATGATTCAAATTTCATATTTATTTATAACCGAAAATGGCAAGAACTTATCAAGCCATGAAAATCACTTATAGCTCAAACACAAAATGATCATATAACCCTAATGACCGATTATTCAACTTATACCTAGTTAGAATACACAAGCAAAACTCACATAGCTTATCTTGCTTTCTTATACACAAATTTAACCATCGCAAATATTTTATCAAGAAACACCCTAATCATTTTAGCCAAATTTTCTATTACCAAATAAATCACATATATATAACACTACTCATTACACATATCATCAACTATAAAAAATTCCCACTCCTTAGCTATTGCCGAATGCTTATATAAGTCTTGAGTCATCTTTAACACATTTATCAATATTCCAATTCAACTTAATACAAAAATAATATCATTTAAACAGCCAAAACCAAAACATTTATTCAAATGGACCTAGCTGAATACCCCACTTAGCTAAATGATTCACACAAATCACTAATAGCCAACTCAAATTCATCCTTAATTTCTCCTATAATGAAATTCATCAAAATTTAATAAGAAAATACATCAAATTCCATGACCGAATTTGCATTTATAATAAAACAAAATCCTTGCATCTCGTCAATATGTCCAATTGCAAAAAAATGGCTTAATTCATCACCTAAGCAACATGAAACTCCATTACAATCACAATTATTCATTCCTTAAAACCAACATTCAACTATCAAAATTCAGCAAAACTCATGTAAATGGCCGAATGCTATATCGTCAACCAAAACTAAAGTTTTAACATGGGCTACGTAGGGAACTATGTAATTAACTAAATTTTCCCAAGAATTTGAAGATAGCACATGAAACATACCTTAATTTGGATGCTAAAATAGCCAAAAGTTTGATCTCTCCTATCCCCTCTTTTTTTTAAGAAATCGACAATAAATAACAAAAGTAATTAACCTTGTTCTTTTCACCCATTTACTTATTTTATTATAATATAAATTTTTTATTACATATTATAATACATTTATATATATAAATACATATAAAATTTATACTTTTTCAACCACTAAACCACATGGCCGACCACTATAAAAAAAATGTCAATTTGACATGCACATCCTTATGATTTTTAAACCATATAGTAATAAGCCAACACATAAATACCTAGCACATTTTCAAAATTCTCACACAAGTCCCTTTCAATAGATTTCAATCAAAGCACCACAAAGTCACATATGCATTTTCACACAAATTAAGCACGAAATTTAACATTCAATTATTTTCATGACTCGGTTTAGTGGTCTCGAAACCACTTCCCGACTAGGGACAAATTAGGGCTGTCATACCTGTGGCGCAAGCTGTGTGAAAACAAGCCATACATATTGACTTGTACCACACAGCCGAAGACACACTCTGTGCCGTGGTCGTTGGAAAACTAGGAAGGTTACTGACTTGGGTCACACGGCCAGTAGACACTTTCGTGTGTCTAGGTCGTGTCAAAATTGTAGGGTATACTGTCTTAATTCGAAACGGTACCCTAGGGAACACATTGTAACAACCCGATTTTGGGCCTAGCCAGAACAGTGGTTTCAGAACCATTATTTCGAGGCCGGAGAAAATTATTTTGATATTATTTTGTAAAAGTATGGTTATTCTTTAAAATTTTGAACCCTAGGGATTTCAATGTCGAGATTTCTTTAAAATTCTTGGGGTAAAGAATGTTTATTCTCCAAAAGTAAATCTGAGTTATGTGCATTTAAGTTTATTCTTTGGTTCGAGAATACCGTTACCTATTCTTCGGTAAGTAGTCGTACAGTCAGAAATAATGAGGTTTTATTCTTGAAAGTATGATATGGAAACATATTAGTTGGATTTCTCTTGTTCGAGAGATGTTGTTATAAGTATAGTTGTCCTGATTAATAAAGAGACCACATCTATGAAGTTGGAATCATTTGATTCAAGTTAGTAAAGTTTTTAAACAATTGATGACCAGAGTATAGAAATGTAGCTATAAATGGTAAATTAAACAAGTACATCATGATTCGACTTTTAATTTAGAATTGCAGGGAGGATTTGATTTCTGGTTTCTATTAGTATTATTTCAGAGTAAAAATTTGAGTACTGAGAAACTCTGGGTTATACAAAGAATTGAGTTCAGAGTTCACAGCAGTATCTTGTCTATTCTTCCAAAGGATATTGAATTGTCTACAAGGTAAGGCCGATTATCAGATATATTCAAGATTTATGATTGTCAGTGATGGCATTTGATAAAAAAAAGAAGAAGAAAATGAGAAAGGACTAGTATGAATTTCATATCGGGATGTCTCTCTTCTCCAGGTAAATAAGAGATACCATATTGGATTGATGATAGTAGTCTGCACGACTATTTTGGTATATACAGAGGTATTGTTAGATAGATTTGGACGAGTTGTGTTTCTAAGCTTATAGCTCTTAAAGTGTCAGTTTTTAGTATTTCGAATTGAGCCGAGACTCTTATGGTAATTGTGGAAAGGTTACGAAAATCCTAAGTATGAGCTTGAGCTGAGTTGTAATGTAAGTTGTAAGAAAAAGATATAAGTGACTCGTGAAAGATAAGAGCAACTTCTTTTGTTAAGATTTCGAGGACGAAAATCCTTACATGGGGAACACATTGTAACAGCCCGATTTTGGGCCTAGCCGGAACAGTGGTCTCGAAACCACTGTTCCGAGGCTGGAGAAAATTATTTTGATGTTATTTTATGTGTTATAATATAATTTTATAAGTGCATGTAAATATTGGTAAGTTAATTTTAGCGATTTCTAGTCCAATTTTGAAAAAGGACTAAATCGCGTGAAAGGTATAAGTTGTGTTTTGATCCTTAAGATGTTAAATTGCTTTGTGTCTTAAATTGGGGGACTTTAAAGTGAAATTAGACCCCTAAATAAAGCATGACTAGTCATGGGGCACAAAAATTGTTGAAAAGTCAAAATTAGGTGAAATTGGTCACCAGTTTTGACTAGTTTTATTATTAACAAATCAAAAAGAAAAAGCTATCATTTTTCTCTTCTCCTCCACAGAAATATGCAGAAAAGAAAGGGTTTTGAGAGCTTGAAACTTTCAGCCACTTAGTTTCTCTTCTAGTAAGTTATTTTAATGCTTTTTCTTGAAATTTTTTACATATTTGTAACCCCTAAAGCATGAGCTTTCAAATGAGGGGTCTAGTTTGCAAAATGATAAAGAGTCTAGGGTTTTACCATGAATGTATAAATGTTGTTTACTGAGTTTTTATGGATGAATATGAATTGTAGTTGTCTAGTAAACAACTTTTGTGAAGGAAATTTGCATGAAAATACCTTAAAAAGGTTATCATGCAAAGTTGTAAAATGGATTGTTAATGTGTGTAATAATGATTTTTGTGAGTTTCCATAGTTATGAAAATGGTTTATCTAGGCTTAAAGAGTAAATAAATTGAATAAAAATCATTTTTTGAGCCTAGGGGTAATTTGGTAATTTTGGCAAAATATAGGGGCAAAATTGTAAAAAATACCCAGTGTGTTAATGAACTAATTTGATTAGTACATTATTTTAATAAGTTGAATGTGATGTTATAGATGATGAAAATTGAGGTTTGGACTTAGAACGGAAAGAAATCGATTAAGGGATGATTACGTCTTTTTCACCTTTGTCGTATCAAGGTAAGTTCGTATGTAAACAATACCATGCTATACATGTATTTAAATGTTATCATTACATGAATTGTATAGATATTATTTTAATAGAAATATGATAAGACAAAGCCTTAATAGACGAGGAAAAATCCCGTTTGAACCTTAGGAATAGAATAGGATACGAGTGATATGTCACTAGGAATTATGAGTCTAGATGACTAGCTCGAGAGTGAGCATTTAAATGTCATGAGATATGAGGTAGCTTTAGCTACAATTGAGGCACTTATGTGCAAAGGTTCTTTCCGAGTATCCAATTAGTATTCCAAGTGTTTAACGGGTAATCCGAGGAATGAGTTGATGATGGTTCCAATGAGGTAAGTCATTAATGAGTATATACATGAGTTATGTTACGAGTTGTATAGGTATGTACACTAAGCATATGAGAATGCCTTGATATGTGTTGATCTATGATGCATAAATATGTGTTCTTACCATGATGAATGAAATGATGTGTATAAATTTTATGAACAATGATTATGAATGAGTAACTTAGCCTTGACAGATTTGAGTTACTACAGTAGTGTAACTTTGAAAATACACTAAAAGTAGTGGAAAATGATTTAGAAGATGAATAAAATATGGGAATAAATCATATTGAGTCTAGTCTCTTATAAAAGAAACCGTGTAAGCAAAGGAACTTCCTATAATGAGCTTCATTGATGAGTTAGTAACTGATGCAAGATTAAGTGATTGGTAAATAGTTAATAATGTCTCATGAATGGGTTGTGGATATGATTATGTATGCCTAGTGATAGACATGAGGTTTGTGACGTAATGATAGTTATGACAAGTATGTGGTAATGATGTGAGTAAATTCTATGATATTTATTGCATAAGAAATTAACATGAGCATAACATATTTGTAGATGTTTAAGAGCTCATTTATGCCATGTTGTATGTCATTGGATAAGTATTTTTGCATATGTTGTGAGGGTGACAAATGGCTTGGAAAATAGCCTTATAATTTTCTACACGAGTAGACACACGGGCGTGTGTCTAGACCATGTGTGACACACGATCTGCCCTCATGGTCATGTGTCATGGCCGTGTTTTAAAGTCAGTGTTGCACACGGGCTATGGGCACTAGCGTGTCCCAAGCCATACCGGCGTGTGTGACTACACGGTCTATACCACATGGGCATGTAAAGCCGTAAAGCATGAAATTTTTCAAGTTTTTCTTAAGTTCTTGGTTTAGTCTCGAACTGCCTCTAATGTTTGTTTTGGGCCTCGTGAGCCCGTTTAAGGGAAAAAAATGTATGCTAAATGAAAAGTTTTAAATTGATCAAAATTTTACAGCCCCGTTTTATATAGTTGGTTAAGTTTAAGTCAGGTGACACCTCAAACCCTGTCTCGACGTCGGATACGGGCGAGGGGTGTTACATTTAGTGGTATTAAAGCATGGTTTAGTCGATTCTCGGACTAACCTAGCATAAGAGAGTCTAGCTATACATGCCATAATATTACTCATGATAGTGTGATATCTCCCGGCCCTAACAAAACTGTTGGTTAAGATAGGAATGAGTTCCAACCGAGTAAATCTTGATGGAGATAAGAGTAAAGTTGAGGTTATTGAATCATGCTTGTGATATACTGAAAATGGGAAAGGTATGAAAAGAAATTCATGATTTTTACTTGAACTAGTATTTGTTATGTGATACTCTTGAGCTAAAGAATGTGAAATAGTGGAACGAAACAAAGTTAAGTTGTGAAAAGCTCTTTTATGCATGTTAGTATTTATACGATGTTAAATGTCCAACTTGATTGGCCAAGTGTTTATAAAAAAAAAGTTCGCTTGAAATGACAGAATGTATGTATGAATGCTTTTATTGCATGATTAATAATTAGTATATATATGAGGTTGACATTTATGTATAGATTAATGAAGTCAAGATCCCGTAATATTATGCTTTATAATCTCAGTTACAAAATCATTAATGTCACAATAGCATGAAAGTTGTAATGAAAGATCAAATTGGGTGGAATGTAGGGAATGAGTACGATCGTTCACTAATGAATTGACGGAAAAGACCATGGTTGGACCATGGCAATACATGAGATTTGTGTGCCAGTGTAAGACATGTCTGGAACATGCATCGGCCATATTATGATAGCCAGTGAAAAACCATATCTGGGACATGGCATCAGCATTGAGACGAGGGCTAGTGTAAGACATGCCTTGGAAATGCATCAGCCACATTATGAGAGCCAGTGTAAGACATGTCTTGGACATGCATCGGCCTCGAGATGTTAGCTAGTGTCAGACATGTCTGGGACATGCGTCGGCTACGAGATGTGCTAGTGTAAGACATGTTTGGGAGATGCATCGGCACGGTTACATGTGTTAGTGTATGACCTGTCTGGGACACGGCATCGACACAGATGGACGAGAGCTAGTACAAGACAATAGTAAGACTATGGCATCAAGTAAGCGATGTACTCAAAACCGTGAGACGTTCTCCAATTTGATAAATATTGGCAAGTGATTAAGACTAAATGTGGGAACTTGATAAGATAGTAATAGTAAATTGGGTAAAAGAAACGAAAGTTTGAATTGTGATAAATTCACTTATGTTTAGCTAATATTCATATGAAATAAAGTTGCATGTATTACTGAGATATGTGAAAATGTGTTCATAACAAGTTGGAAATTTGAAATGTTTGAATCAATGCGCATAATGCTATGCTGTTGTTGAATATGTATTTGCTTGAGAGTCAAAAGTTTAAAGGCTTTACAATCTTCGCCCCCTTACCAGAATAGAGTTATACGATGAGATTCTCGAGAGACGTGTTGCATAAGCTTGCAAAAGTGAAACTAAAGAATAAAATAATGGAATAGCATGGGATTAGTGAAGACAGAATTAGTTAGAGAAATAATGTTGGACTTGCACAAATGTCTGAGTATGATAGATTCAATTAAATAAAAGTTATGGCTATCTTTCTCTTCTAAGTATTCTATGTTTTCCTTTATTCTGGGGAATACGTATGGTTATCCCTTTCGAGTGGGAATTCTATCGTATGAGGATACTAGTGACTGTGATATTGATGAAAAGATCTATTGGTCCAGTTAGTTAGGATCGACATTTCTCCATCTCTTCAGATTTCTATTCTGATATATTGGAATGAAGTTGATAGTAAAAAAAAAAAACTATGAGAGATTATTCTGATGTTCTATTGATTGTGGTTTACATATGCGGGAATTATGTTATCTTTGTTATGAGGAATTCTAGAGCGTAAAGACAGTAGTTTCCTTCTCTTTTTCTTTAAGTGATTTTCCGGATCATCTTTATTATTTTCTTCTGGATTATATTCTTGAATTTCTGGTATAGTCTTATATCTTGGAATTTCTTATACTGGTTTTTCTCTCGTTCTTGTTTCGAGAATTATCGAGCTTGGCTTATCTTTACGAGTAATCTTTGACTTGCGACATTAGAATCTGTTATGATTATGCCTCTGGCTCGACTATAGAAGTGCGGGGATTTCAGTGTTGAGATTTCTTTAAAATTCTTGGGATAAAGAATGGTTATTCTGCAAAATTAAATCTGAGTTATGTGAATTTAAGTTTATTCTCTGGTTTGAGAATACCGTTACGTGTTCTTTGGTAAGTAGTCGTATATTCAGAAAGAATGAGGTTTTATTCTTGAAAGTATGATATGGAAACATATTAGTTGGATTTCTCTTGTTCGAGAGATGTTGTTATAAGTATAGTTGTCCTGATTAATAAAGAGACCACATCTATAAAGTTGGAATCATTTGATTCATGTTAGTAAAGTTTCTAAACAATTGATGACTAGAGTATAGAAATGTGGCTATAAATGGTAAATTAAACAAGTACAGTATGATTCGACTTTTAATTTGGAATTACAGGGAGGATTTGATTTCTGGTTTCTGTTAGTATTATTTCAGAGTAAAAATTTGAGTACTGAGAAACTCTGGGTTATACAGAGAATTGAGTACAGAGTTCACAGCAGTATCTTGTCTATTCTTCCAAAGGATATTGAATTGTCTACAAGGTAAGGCCGATTATCAGATATATTTGAGAATTATGATTGTCAGTAATGGCATTTGATAAAAAAAAAGAAGAAAATGAGAAAGGACTAGTATGAATTTCATACTGGGATGTCTCTCTTCTCCAGGTAAATAAGAGATACCATATTGGATTGATGATAGTAGTCCGCATGACTAATTTGGTATATACAGAGGTATTGTTAGATGGATTTGGACGAGTTGTGTTTCTAAGCTTATAGCTCTTAGAATGTCAGTTTTCAATATTTCGAATTAAGTCGAGACTTTTATGGTAATTGTGGAAAGGTTACGAAAATCCTAAGTATGAGCTTGAGCTGAGTTGTAATGTAAGTTGTGAGAAAAAGATATAAGTGACTCGTGAAAGTTAAGAGCAACTTTTTCTGTTAAGATTTTCGAAGATGAAAATCCCTAAAGCGGGGAACACATTGTAACAGCCCGATTTTGGGCCTAGTCGGAGCAGTGGTTTTGGAACCACTATTTCAAGGCCATAGAAAATTATTTTGATGTTATTTTATGTGTTATAATGTAATTTTATAAGTGCATGTAAATTTTGGTAAGTTAAATTTAGCGATTTCTAGTCCAATTTCGAAAAAGGACTAAATCGCGTGAAAGGTAAAAGTTGTGTTTTGATGCCTAAGGCGTTAAATTGCTTTGTGTTTCAAATTGGGGAACTTTAAAGTGAAATTAGACCCCTAAATAAAGCATGATCGGTCATGGGGGACAAAAATTGTTGAAAAGTCAAAATTAGGTGAAATTGGTCACCAGTTTTGACTAGTTTTATTATTAACAAATCAAAAGGAAAAACCTATCATTTTTCTCTTCTCCTCCACCGAAATATGCAGCAAAGAAAGGGTTTTGAGAGCTTGAAACTTTCCGCCTCTTAGTTTCTCTTCTAGTAAGTGATTTTAATGCTTTTTCTTGAAGATTTTTACATTTTTATAACCCCTAGAGCATGAGCTTTCAAATGATGGGTCAAGTTTGCAAAATGATAAAGAGTCTAGGATTTTACCATGAATATATATGTGTTGTTTTCTGAGCTTTTATGGAAGAATATGAATTGTAGTTGTCTAATAAATAACTTTTGTGAAGGAAATTTGCATGAAAATACCTTAAAATGGTTATTATGCAAAGTTGTAAAATGGGTTGTTAATGTGTGTAATAATGATTTTTGTGAGTTGCCATAGTTATGAAAATGGTTCACCTAGGCTTAAAGAGTAAATAAACTGAATAAAAATCATTTTTCGAGCCTAGGGGTAATTTGGTAATTTTGGCAAAATATAGGGGCAAAATTGTAAAAATTACCCAAGTGTGTCAATGAACTAATTTGATTAGTACATTGTTTTAATAAGTTTAGTGTGATGTTATAGATGATGAAAATCTAGGTTTGGACTTAGAACGGAAAGAAATCGATTAAGAGATGATTACGTCTTTTTCACCTTTGTCGTATCGAGGTAAGTTCGTATGTAAACAATACCATGCTATACATGTATTTAAATGTTATCATTACATGAATTGTACAGATATTAATTGTATGTGATTAATAGAAATATGATAAGATAAAGCCTTAATAGATGAGGAAAAATCCCGTTTGAACCTTAGGAATAGAATAGGATACGAGTGACATGTCACTAGGAATTATGAGTCTAGATGACTAGCTCGAGAGTGAGCATTTATATGTGATGAGATATGTGGTAAATTTAGCTACAATTGAGGCACTTATGTGAAAAGGTTCTTTCCGAGTACCCAATTAGTATTCCAAGTGTTCAACAGGTAATCCGAGGAAAGAGTTGATGATGGTTCCACTGAGGTAAGTCATTGGTGAGTATATACATGAGTTATGTTACGAGTTGTACAGGTATGTACACTAAGCTTATGAGAATATCTTGATATGTGATGATCTATGATGCATAAATATGTGTTCTTACCATGATGGATGAAATGATGTGTATTAATTTTGTAAACAGTGATTATGAATGAGTAACTTAGCCTTGACAGATTTGAGTTATTGCAGTGGTGTAACTTTGAAAATACACTAAAAATAGTGGAAAATGAGTTAGAAGCTGAATAAAATATGGGAATAAATCATATTGAGTCTAGTTTGTTATAAAAGAAACCGTGTAAGCAAAGGAATTTCCTATAATAAGATTCATTGATGAGTTAGTAACTGATGCAAGATTAAGTGATTGGTAAATAGTTAATAATGTCTCATGAATGGGTTGTGGATATGATTATGTATGCCTAGTGATAGACATGAGGTTTGTGACGTAATGATAGTTATGAAAAGTATGTGGTAATGATGTGAGCAAATTCTATGATATTTATTGTATAAGAAATTAACATGAGCATAACATGTTTGTAGATGTTTAAGAGCTCATTTATGCCATGGTGTATGTTATTGGATAGGTATTTGTGCATACTAGCCTTATAATTGTCTACACGGGTAGACACACGGCGTGTGTCTAGACCGTGTGTGACACACGATCTGCCCCATGGGCATGTGTCATGGCCGTGTTTTAAAGTCAGTGTTGCACATGGGCTAAGGGCACGGGCGTGTCCCAAGCCACACGGGTTCGTGTGACTACACGGTCTATACCCACATGGGCGTGTGGAGCCGTAAAACATGAGATTTTTCAAGTTTTTCTTAAGTTCTTGGTGTAGTCCCAAATCGCCTCTAATGTATGTTTTGGGCCTCGTGAGCCCGTTTAAGGGACAAAATGTATGCTAAATGAAAAGTTTTAAATTGATCAAAATTTTACGTCCCTGTTTTATATAATTGGTTAAGTTTATGTTAGGTGACACCTCGAACCATGTCTCGGCGTCGGATACGGGCGAGGAGCGTTACACACATGGCTGTGTAACATAGCCATGCGTCACACACAGTTGAGACACACGCCTGTGTCTCTACCCATTTGGACAAAAATAGGCCATTTGTAAAGCCAATTTGCCACCCTTTTCTCATGATACAAATCAACCTAAATGGTACTGTTTCAAGACATTTATAAGCAACCAAAACCAGCTAATTGATAAACCGTAATTTATACATATTTTTACCCCATGTTTAACGCATTTTATGGATGATTTCCCATTCGAATTGGTGAATTCGATGCTCCTAATGCTTTAATTTCATGTTTTATACTTAGGAGAGCATAAGAGAGCGAAAGGAACGACAAACGGGTAAAAATGGAGAAAATGGACCAAAGTACGAAATCAACACAGCCAGGACTTCCTCACACGGGTAGACAACACGGCCGTGTCAATTTGGCAGATTCAAAGCACGATTCACACGGGCATGTCACACGGGCGTGTCCCTGCTGAGCCCAAGTTGAGTCAAATTCAGAAAAGGCTAATTTTGAGGGCTTCTAGGCATTCTAAAGCCTATAGATACACCCTAGAGGAGGAAAATAAGGAGACACATGGAGAGGAAGGAAGGAATTACTCGAAGGAAGCCGATTGATCCATCTCAGAAGCCGGAGTCACCATCAAGACTGAAGATCTCCCCTCAATTTCCCTCCAGGAGTTTTGGGTTTTCTTTATGTTTTGTATTCGTTGTTCTTCTGAGATGTTTTCTTTTTTAGTTATGAACTAAATCCCCTAAATACCTAAGGGGAACGAAACCTAAGACGAATCTTGTTATTATTTTCTGAATTGTATGATAAATATTTAACTTGTTCTTAATTATGTGTTCTTAATTCTTGTTTTCAAGATAAGCTCTTATTCAAAGGAGGAATAAACCCTGTCTAAGAGTACATTTGTCATAATTAAGCTGAGTTGTTTGCACGCCTAGACATAGGGTGACAAGATTTTACTAGATTAGGGTGAAACCTAATAAGGGGATCCATAGATCGAGTTAATGCAACCCTAGGGTGTTAATTAGAGAAAAGTCTCAATTATTAAATCTAGGGATTAGACGTTATTAGTCTTGAATAGGGATAATAACATAACTTAGGGATCTCTACGGAACAAGTTAAATGAATAAATCGTCCGATTCGGAGCCAGAATAACAAGTACAGTCTAGGTGGATTTTTCCTTAGGTATTTTCTTAATTCAATCGTTTTCCAAAAGTAATCCCCCAATTCCATTCTCTGTGAATTCTTAGATTAGTTTATTAGTTAGTTAAAACAAAACCCCTTTATTCTTAGGCTAGATAATAAAAAGACAGTCATTAACTAGTACTTTTAGTTCCTTAGGGTTCGACAATCCGGTTTTGCTAAAACTATACTACTGTTCAATAGGTACACTTGCCTGCATCGCGATAATAGTTAGTTTCAAGAACGATTAATTATAAATATTTAAAACATATCACACAAAATCACGCGATCACTAATTTATACACATATCAGGCCATCTATACACAATCATTTCAACTACTCAATTCCACAACCAAAACATACCAAAAATCATTAAACTTGTATAACTTCTAAATGCATTTCATCATCACTTTATCACCTATTTCATGCTACAAATCTTACCATTTCAACATCACATAATCAAGAGACAACACATAAGGCATTATATACATCTCATGTATTACATATTAAGCACATAACTTAAGCCAACTTATAAGGCTAAAAATATACAAACATTTATATTATTAACAAGCCAAATCACATGGCTAACATTATAGCTCAAAACGTACCAATATCACACTAGCCTATACATGCCATATACCATATATTCAAAGCTTTCAAAGTACCAACAAAATGATCAAGAGTGTGACGGTGCTCCTGACGATCCTCAAGTCCAAGCTAGCTTTGACTATCTATAAAACATAGACAAATAACACACAGTAAGCTTCATAGCTTAGTAAGTTCGTAGTTAAGCAATTCAATTCATCAGATAATATAATTCAACCATTTACACATTACCAAATCAACATTACATTAACACAAACCATATTCATGTCTCAAACATTAATTAAATACCATTTCATTAAAATTTCTCAATTTAGTACTTGAATAGATTCCATACATACCCGTATCACCTCGTACTAACCACTTTCTCAACCATGACATTTATTTATCAGTTGAATCATTAGGGTTAGAAGTTAGATACTCAAGAATCGCAATAGATAAGTACCTATACCATTGCCTATAGCCAAATCAAGGGAACTTATCCCGGAGTACCTATACCATGACCCGTAGCCAAATCAAGGTAACTCCTCTCAAAATACCTATATCATGGGCCGTAGCCAAATCAAGGTACTATTCGTACCTGAAGTGCCGATATCATGGCCCGAAGCCAATGCATTAACTTAATGACATTACATTAGCATCACAATTATACCTAAGGTTTAACCGGAAAGTTTCGCTTGTCAGTTTCATTGTCGAACACTTCCGTATAGTCCTATTCACAATTCCAAACATTATCCAAAATCTTATAAATACATTTCATGCAATATCAAAGCATATAACATCCATTTATAATGAAATTGACACCTACGAACTTACCTCAGTAGTAGAAACAACGAAAGTCGATTAATTGAGTACTTTGTTCTTACCTCGATATAAGTCCGAGTTCCTCTTTTCTTGATCTATATGTATTCAAAATTAAATCATTTAATCACCTATTCATTCAATTTCATCCAAAAATATACATTTGAGCATTTTTTCAATTTAGCCCCTAAACTTTCACATCTATTCGATTTAGTCCCTATTTCACAAATACACGAAATTCACAAAATTCAATTTAACCCATGCTTGGCCACATTACCATAGTGCCCCTAGCAGCCCATATTTTTCATTTATTGCACAATTTAACCCATCAATTTACACTTTTCTCTATTTAATCCCTAATTGACATTTTCACTAAAAATCACTTAATAAAACATGATAATCTATCAACAAAAACTCATTTTCCATCATCAAACTTTCAAGAAATCAGGCATTTATCAATGGCACTTTACAAAATCATCATCAAATTAAGCCACGGGCTAGCTAGTACTTAAAGGAACGATCACAAAAAGATAGAAATCATCAAAAATCGAGCTAAAGTCGTTCCTTAATCAAGCTATGCAAATGCCGAACCCTAAATGAGCAACAATGGTTCTTTTTCTTCTTCAATATTTAGCCAAAGGGAGGAAAGATAGACTAAAACTCATTTTGTTATGTTTTTAATTACCTTATTTACTACATACCAATTTTAACCTTAAAAACATTTAATAACTACACTAAATGGCATGCCATTATCATCCACTACCATAATAATGGTATAATTATCACATAAGGACCTTAACTATAAAGTTCTATAGCTATTAGACACCATTAGCTAATAGAACAACACGTTTGTAACTTAAGCAATTTAGTCCTTTTCTCAAATTAAACATCCAAATGATAAAATTATTTCACGAATTTTTCACACATATATAATCACATGCTGTAAATACCAAAAATAATATTAAAATTTTTTTTTCGACATCCAAGTTGTGGCTCTGAAGCTACCATTTCGATTTGCCTAAAACTAAGATATTACAACTCTCCCCCCTTAAAAATGTTCGTCCCTGAAAATCTTACCAGCGAATAAGTTGGATATTGCTTTGTCATAGCATCCTCGGGTTCTCACATAGCTTCTTCAACCCCGTGTCGATGCCATAATACTTTCATTAACGCTATTCTTTTATTTCTCAACTCTTTGATCTCAATAGCTAGAATTAGAATCGGTTCTTCAGCATACGACATATCTGCCTGAATTTCAACCTCGTTTGGGGAAATAACATGTGAAGGATAGGATCGGTATCATCAAAGCATCGATACATGAAATACATTATATATCTTTTCTAACTCAGATGGCCATGTTAGCTAATAAGCCACTAGTCCAATTCGCTAGGTAATTTCATACGGCCTAATGAATCACTGACTCAATTTACCTTTACGACTTAATCGAAGCATTTTATTCCATGGAAATACTTTCAAAAACACTTTCTCCCTGATATAAAACTCAATATCTTTCTGTTTCAAATCTGTATACGATTTTTGTTGATCTGACGTCACTTTTAAACTATCACGAATCACTTTCACTTTTTATTCAGTCTCTCTAATCAGAATAACCACCTGGATCTTATTCTCACTAAGCTCAATTCAGTATGACAATGTTCTACATTTTCGACCATATAAAACTTCGTATGGTGCCATCTTTATACTCGATTGAAAACTGTTGTTATATGCAAACTCAATAACCAGCAGATACTTTTCCCATGAACCTTCGAATTCAAGAATGCAACAATGTAACATATCTTCGAGTATTTGTATAACTCGCTCAGATTGACCATCCGTCTGCGGGTGAAATGCGGTACTAAAATGTAATTTTGTACCCAGTGTATCTTGTAGTTTCTTCCAAAATCTCGATGTGAACCTTGGATCTCTATTCGAAATAATAGAAATAGGAACTCCGTGCAACCTCACAACCTTGGAAATATACAACTCAGCTAACTTTTCAAGCGAATAATCTGTACGCATTGGAATGAAATGAGTTGATTTTGTCAATCTGTCAACTACGACTTAGATTACATCTTTCTTTCTCAGAGATAAGGGCAGTCCTAACACAAAATCCATTGTCACTTTATCCCATTTCCACTTAGGAATCATAATCGGCTGGAATAATCTAGACGGTACCTGATGCTCAACTTTAACTTGCTGACAAATCAAATATTTAGAAACGAACTCTGAAATGTCACGTTTCATACCATGCCACCAATAGAGTTGTTCCAAGTCATTAAACATTTTCGTGCTTCCCAGATAACCAGATAAACGACTACTATGTGCTTCGTTCAAAATCATTTGAATCAACTCTAAATTTCTCAGAACACATATTCGGCCTTTGAATTTTAAACAATCATCGGAATCAACTTGAAACTCTAAATCAGGGTTCGAATCACATTGAGCTCTTTTAACTAACATTTCATTATCAATCTTCTGAGCTTCATAAATCTACTGTACAAACAACAGTCTCCCTTTCAACTCAGCTACTATCAACACATCATTACACAAAGCTATTTGAGTGTTCATCGCCCGTAGAGCGAATAGGGATTTTTGGCTCAAAGCATCAGCAACGACATTTTCTTTTCCTGGATGATAATCAATCACCAACTCGTAATCTTTTAGCAATTCTAACCATATCCGCTGTCGCAAATTCAAATCTTTCTAAGTCATCAAATATTTTAAACTCTTATGATCTGAATAAACATGGCATTTTTCACCGAATAGATAATGGCGTCAAATCTTTAATGCAAACACAATAGCTGCTAACTCTAAATCATGCGTTTGGTAATTCTTTTCATGCAGCTTCAATTGCCTCGATGCATAAGCTATGACTTTGCCCTCTTGCATCAAAACACAACCCAGGTCATTCAATGATGCATCACTATAGATAAAAAATTCTTTACCTGATTATGGCTATACTAATAGTGGTGCTTCAATCAAAAGAGCTTTCAACTAATCGAAACTTTTCTAAAATTTCTCGGACCATTCAAACTTTACATCTTTCTGAAGTAATCTCGTCAATGGAGTCGCAATAATTGAAAAGCCTTTCACAAATTGTCTATAATAGCCGGCTAGTCCCAAAAAATTGCGGACCTCAGAAACATTTCTTGGAAGCTTCCAATCTATTATTGCAGAAATCTTGCTTTGATATAATATGCCCCAAAAAACCAACCTCACGCAACTAGAATTCATATTTACTAAACTTTGCATATAACTGCTTATCTCGAAGAGTTTGCAATACAATTCTTAAATGCTCAGCATGCTCAATTTCATCTTGTGAATATATCAATATGTCATCAATAAACACAACAATAAATCGATCTAAGTACGATATGAAAATACGATTCATTAAATCCATAAAAACAATGGGTGCATTCGTTAGTCCAAAAGGCATAACTAAAAATTCATAGTGACTATACCTCATTCTAAATGCAGTCTTTGGCATATTAGAGTCTCTAACTCGCAACTGATAATAGCCCGATCTCAAATCTATCTTTGAAAACATTGTAGCCCCTTTCAATTGATCAAACAACTCATCTATTCTGGACAGAGGTTATTTATTCTTGATCGTCGCTTTATTAAGCTGTCTGTAGTCTATACACATTCTCATTGTGCCATCTTTCTTTTTCACAAATAACACAGGAGCACCCCAAGGTGAGAAACTCGGTCTTGAAAACCCTTTGTCTGTCAACTCTTGCAACTGAACTTTTAATTCTTTTAACTATGTCGGTGCCATTCTGTACAGAGCTATCGATATCGGCATTGTACTCAGCATTAACTCGATGCCAAACTCAACCTCTCGGATCAGTGGTAAACCCGGTAACTCTTCGAGAAACACATCTAGATACTCACATGCAACTGGCACTGTAACACCCCGTACCCGAGATCGTTTCCAGAGTCGAACACGAGGTGTGAATGGACTTAATTCATTTGCTTACACAGTTCATTTTAAAATTTCCAGACAAGCTGGCCAACTGCATCACAGTCGCTTTAAAAAATCATATCTCGAGTTCCAAAACTCAAAAACCGATTCCGTAAATTTTTCCTGAAACTAGACTCATATGTCCATCTACAAATTTTTTTCTAAATTTTTGGTCAAGCCAATTAGTACAGTTTATTAGTTAAAGTCTCCCCTGTTTCAGGGTTTGACTACTCTGACCTTCATGCATTACGACTTAGATATCTCCCTGTACAAAGCTTCAATACTTATGCCGTTTGTTTCTAACAAAAATAGACTCAAAAAGGAATCTATATATATAAAGTATGACTTCTAATTATCTCTAGTTAATTTATGTTAATTTTTCAAACTCAGAACAGGGGATCCAGAAAATGCTCTGGCCCTCTTTCACAAAAACTTAAACATCTCATAAAATACGGCTCATGTGGTCATTCCGTTTCTTTCATATGAAAATAGACTCATCAAGATTCGATTACATAATTTATTCACTATTTAATTCCGCTCCTACTATTTTTAGTGATTTTTCCAACTTACATCACTGCTGCTGTCAGCATCTATTTTAAGGTACATTTTTACCTATTTCATAATTTTCCATGAATCAAATAGCAAATTGACATACATTTTTATCAAGGGTAATCCCGATTAGCCATGGCGTACGTAGCACCAATAGGACCATGATTGGCCATACCAATGGCTAGTCATTACCAAACATTTCCACACCATTTAATAACCATATCCGAGACCATAATGTTATACTTCGAAATATACGAGCCATTTTTGCATGGCTATACGAATACACATTACCAAGGGTACTTAATTAACAACAAGGGTCAGCCCTATACATGCCATTTTCAAAATTGAACTAACAGAGTACCAAAAGTGGCTTAGATAGTGTGGATGACTTCGACTTTGACACTCCCGAGTCCGATAGCTGACGAACAAAATCTATAAAACAGAGAATCAAAGTAACAGAGTAAGCATTTTAATGCTTAGTAAGTTCAAGTAATGAAATTATTTACGACTAAAGTATAGCGTTCATATGACTAAATGAATAATTGCATATATGCATGTTCTCAAAATCATACTTACTTCACGCTTCAACCATTATATTCATACACAGGGAATCAAACCTAACTAGAGGTCCGAAGTTCGTTAATCAATTGAGTGAATTCTATTTAAAAGGAATCAACCTTTCCGATGCATATACGAAACATACCTTAT
This sequence comes from Gossypium hirsutum, assembly GCF_007990345.1. NCBI lineage: Eukaryota > Viridiplantae > Streptophyta > Magnoliopsida > Malvales > Malvaceae > Gossypium > Gossypium hirsutum. Next base: position 54,324,029 of record NC_053433.1, on the reverse strand, counting down.
CGTTTGGATTTTATGAGCCTATTAATTGAAATTATTACAGCAAGATCGCTCACTTCCAAACCCAAGTACCTTCGGGATTTAGCCGGATATAGCAACTCGCACAAATGCCTTCGGGTCTTAGCCCGGATATAGTCAATAGCACAAAAGCCTTCGGGACTTAGCCCGGATATAATCACTAGCACAAATGCCTTCGGGACTTAGCCCGGATATAATCAATAGCACAAATGCCTTCGGGACTTAGCCCGGATTAATCACTAGCATAAATGCCTTCGGGACTTAACCCGGATATCATTCGAATACTCATGCACATATATCAATAAATCATGACACATCCATATTTCATTTTCATTACTAAAGCTCAAACACAAGACACTTATCAAACCTTACCAATTTCGGCTCAATAGCCACATACAAAGAGCATGATTTTGAGTGGCTTTCTAACATGATCTCTATACACATTCGGCCACCCGTCATAAGTATAAACTAATCATTATATCTCCGTTTATTTGTTATGCTTATATGACATGACTTAATCAAATCATAAACTAAGTTTCATTACTCGAAGACTTACCTCGAATGTTATCGAACGACTTCAACGGCTATTCGATTACTTTTTCCTTTCCCTTATCTGAAATTGCCCCCTACGCTCTTGAGCTTAAGTTCAACAAATTTTAAACTAGTCATTAATCGACTATTCAAGTATTACTTTCAGAATATAATACATATAGATTCGACTTTCATACACATAGATTATAGTAAGCTTTATAAAAATCAATAAATAATTCATTAGATAATTTTCATTAATGTTTACAATATAATTACAATTTCCCTATAAGCTGACTTCCTGAGCAACAGTCACTAAAGTTTTTATAACTGGAGCTACAAAACTCCAAATCAATTTCCGTAAATTTTTCTTGATAGAAGATTCATTTATCTATTATCCATAAAATTTTCAAAATTTTTAGTTTAGCCCAACAATACCAGATTTTTCTTAAATTTCACCTTGTTTCACTGTTTGACTAAACTGACTATCCTTCACTACGAATCAAATTTATCATTGTACAGAATTCAAAATATGTTCTTGTTTATTTCATTTAAAACTAGACTCATTAAGGAGTCTAAGCACATAAATTTTATCTTAGGGCCATTTTTGTACAATTTATACTGATTTTATAAAAACAGAACAGGGAATCTAGTAGTCATTTTGACTCAGCCCCACAATACTTCAAATATCTCAAGATCGGTAACTCTTTTGTTTTTATAGTTTCTTTTGTAAGAAACTAGACTCTTCAAGCTTTAATGACATAAATTACTCAGCTTCTAATTCAACTCCTACAAATTATGGCGATTTTCCAAAATCACCTTACTGCTGCTGTCCCCAAGCAGATTATTACCAAATCAAATGCTAACATTAGCATTTCACCTTAGTAGCTAGCTTAGCAAACCTTAATTTAACATATAATTGTTCATAACACAATTAAAGCATCCTCTCCATTCCATCAATTCAAAACACATACATTGCCCAATAGTATCCAAAATCATATTCGGCCTTAGTATACAACTTGTTAGCCGATTTTTCTCCATTTAGCAACTAATGCACATATGTGCTCATTTGTTAGACTCTACTTCACCTAACTACCATTTTCTTTTTCATCCAAATAACATGAACAACAACCATTTCTTGAACATTTTCTCTTCAACAATTCTTCATAAAACATAAAGACTATAACCCAATCTCATCCTTTAATAACTAAAACCGAATGCTCAAGACACCACACCATTTCAAATTTTGGTCATGGGTTAAGCAAAGAACTTAATGACTAACAAAAAAAATGCTAAAATTCCAAGAATCATCCTTGAACTTACCTTGATTTAGCTAACCACCATAGCTGAATTTTTCGAAGCTTTTCTCTTCTAGGTACGGCAATGAGGAGCAAGGATGGAGAAACTTTGGTTTCTCCTCCCATTAACTAGTATTTTATTAACCTTATTCCTTATTTCGTTTTGTAACATAAAATTATTAGCATAAAATGTTGACACAAAATAATTATAATATACTTTAGTCCATAACATGGCCGGCCACCATCTAGAATTTGGCCAATTTGACATGCAAGTACAAGCATTTCTAACATGCATCAATAGGCCATTTTAACATTTGCCTAGCACATTTCTAAATTTCTCACACAAGTCCTATTTAATAAAATTCACTTACAATTAACAAAATTCAAACATGAAATTTTCACACATGCATATATACATATAATAAGCTTCAAATATGACGGTTAATTATTTTTATGAGTCGGTTTTGTGGTCCCGAAACCACTTTCCGACTAGGGTCACATTAGGACTGTCACAACTCTCCCCCACTTAAGAAATTTTCGTCCCCGAAAATCTTACCGGTAAATAGGTTTGGGTATCGTTCTTTCATAGAGTTCTCGGTTTCCCAAGTAGCTTCTTTGACCCCGTGTTTGAGCCATAACACCTTTACTAACGGAACCCTTTTGTTTCGCAACTCTTTCACTTCACGAGCTAGAATACGAATCAGTTCTTCTTCATAACTCATATCGGCTTGAATTTCAACCTCAGAGGGGTTTATTATGTGCGAAGGATCAGATCTGTAACATCGAAGCATCGAAACATGAAAAACGTTGTGAATCCTTTCAAGTTCTGGGGGTAAAATCAACCTATATGCAACTGGACCAACTCGTTCGGATATTTCATATGGCCCAATGAACCTCGGACTTAATTTGCCCTTACGGCCAAATCTGAGTATCTTTTTCCAAGGTGAAACCTTAAGAAACACTTTATCTCCCACTTGATACTCAATGTCCTTTCGTTTCATATCCGCGTACGACTTCTGACGATCTAAAGTTGTCTTCACACTTTCACGAATTATTTTTACTTTCTGTTCAGCATCTTTAATCAAATCAACCCCGAAGATTTTATTTTCACTAAGCTCGGTCCAAAACAACGGTGTACGGCATTTACGACCATACAAAGCCTTGTAAGGTGCCATCTTAATGCTTGACTGAAAACTATTGTTGTAAGCGAATTCAATCAAAGGTAAATACCGTTCCCACGAACCACTAAACTCAAGAATGCAACATCTCTACATATCCTCGAGTATCTGAATTATCCGCTCGGATTGACCATCCGTCTGGGCGTGAAAAGTGGTGCTAAAATGCAACTTGGTACCCAAAGCTTCTTGCAATTTCTTCCAAAATCGCATGGTGAATCTCGGATCTCTATCCGACACAATAAAAATAGGTACCCCGTGTAATCTTACAATCTGAGAAACATACAATTCAGCTAGTTTATCCAGTGAATAATCTATACGCACGAGAATAAAATGAGCTAACTTTGTCAGTCTATCAACAACAACCCAAATCGCGTCTTTCTTACTTGCTGACAATGGCAACCCAGATACAAAATCCATTGTGACTCGATCCCATTTCCATTCAGGTATCATGATTGGCTGAAGTAAACCTGTAGGCACTTGATGTTCCGCTTTCACTTGTTGACATATGAAACACTTCGAAATAAAGTCAGAAATGTCTTGTTTCATACCAGGCCACCAAAACTGAAGTCTCAGATCGTTGTACATTTTCGTACTCCCCGGGTGAATTGATATTCGGCTACAATGAGCTTCGTTCAGAATCATCGAAATAAGCTCTGTATTTCTTGGGACACACAAACGACTTCTGAACCTCAGACAATCGCCGTCATCAATTTGAAACTCTGATTCCATGTTCGAAACACATTCAGCCCGTTTTGCATCCAATTCATCATCGACTTTCTGAGCTTCACGAATTTGATGAATCAACAATGGTTTGGCCTTTAATTCTGCTACTAACACATTGTCGGATAGAACAGACAGGTATACATTCATCGCTCGTAAAGCAAACAGTGATTTACGACTTAAAGCATCCGCAACCACATTAGCCTTTCCCGGGTGATAGTCAATGACAAGCTCATAGTCTTTCAACAACTCGAGCCAACGTCTTTGTCGCAAATTCAAATCTCTTTGAGTCATCAAATATTTGAGATTTTGTAATCCGAAAATACATGGCACTTCTCACCAAATAAATAATGTCTCCATATTTTCAAAGCGAAAAGGATGGCAGCTAATTCGAGATCATGGGTTGGATAATTTTTCTCATGTGGCTTCAATTGCCCTGATGCATAAGCTACAACTCGACCTTCTTGCATCAATACACAACCCAACCCAAGTAAGGATGCGTCACTGTAAATGACAAACTCTTTGCCCGATTCAGACTGCACTAGTACTGGAGCTTCAGTCAAATAAGCTTTTAGTTGATGGAAACTTTTCTGACATTTTTCTGTCCATTCAAACTTAACATCTTTCTGAAGTAGTTTCGTCATTGGTGTGGCTATCATCGAGAAACCTTTTACGAACTGTCTGTAGTAACCGGCAAGTCCCAAAAAGCTCCGAACCTCAGTAATATTTCTCGGAGGCTTCTAGTTAAGTATGGCTGAAATTTTGCTTGGATCAACTCGAATACCCGATGCAGATACCACATGACCCAAGAAGCTTACCTCTCTTAACCAGAACTCACACTTACTGAACTTAGCATATAACTACTTATCCCGTAAAATCTGCAACACTAACCCCAGGTGTTCAGCATGATCGGTTTCATTTCTCGAATAGACCAAAATATCATCGATAAACACAACTACAAACCGATCCAAAAACGGTCTGAAGATCCGATTCATCAGATCCATAAATACCGCAGGGGCATTAGTGAGCCCAAACGGCATCACTAAGAACTCGTAGTGACCGTATCTCGTTTGAAAGCAGTTTTGGGTATATCCGAATCTCGAATTCACAACTGATAATAGCCCGATCTCAAATCTATCTTTGAAAACACTGAGGCTCCCTTTAGTTGATCAAACAAATCATCAATACGCGGTAATGGATATTTATTCTTTATTGTCACTTTATTCAGCTGACGATAGTCGATGCACAACCTCATGGTTCCGTCCTTCTTTTTCACAAACAATACTGGTGCACCCCAAGGTGAGAAACTTGGTCGAGCGAAACCTCTATCCGTCAACTCTTGTAACTGAGCTTTCAATTCCTTTAATTCCGTCAGTGCCATACGATATGGAGCTATCGAAATCGGTGTAGTCCCAGGTACAAGTTTGATGCCAAACTCTACCTCCCGAACAGGTGTAACCTTGGTAATTCTTCGGGAAAAACATCCGGATATTCAAAAACCACTGGTACTGACTCAAGTTTCTTTCCTGATTCTTCATTATCAAGTACGTATGCAAGATATGCTTCACACCCCTTTCTCACATATTTTTGAGCTAACATCGAAGATATTATTGTTGGCAATCCATTCAAGACAGTGGACTCAACTCGGATTATCTCATTATTTGCACACTTCAAATCAATAGTCTTGCTTTTGCAATTCACAACCGCATCATACACGGTCAACCAATCCAAACCGAGAATAACATCAAATTCATCAAACGGTAAAAGCATCAAGTCAGCCTAAAAACAGGAACCTCGAATTACTAGGGGGCATTTCTTACACACTTTATCAACAAGCACATAATGACCCAAGGGATTCGACACTCTAATAATGAACTCAGTAGACTCAACAGGTAAAGTCTTACTGGATGCTAGAGTCTCACATATATAAGAATGAGTAGAACCAGGGTCAATCAAAGCAATCACATTAGTATCAAAGAGAGTGAAAGTACTGGTAATAACATCAGGCGAAGAAGCATCCTCGCGTGCACATATAGCATAAGCTCTAGCAGGAGCACGAGCCTCAGATCTGGTGGTAACATCTTTAGATCCTCTCTGACCGCCACTAGCATTCCCCGTATTTTTAGATGGTCTACCTCGAGCAGTAGTAGCACCCGGTTTCCCACTCTGATTTACGTTCTGTTCAGACAGTCTCGGGCAATCCTTGATAAAGTGGTCAGCTGCTCCGCACTTATAACAGGAGCGGTCATGGAATCTACAACTCCCCGAATGCCATTTACCACAATACTGGCACTCTGTTCTGTCTCGATGATCATTTCCAACACTGGCAACCGAAGTGACTCGTGTACTCACAGGGGGTCGATCACGATTTGTCTAGAAAAGCCCGAAGTGCCTTTAGATCGGCCTAAATCATCTCTAAATTTCTTCGATGACTGTTGAAAGGGCTTCCCCGAAGATATCTTATGAAACTCCTTTTCTCCCATATCAGCTTTTCTTTTCTCCTTACTGAGCTCTTCGGCTTTGCAAGCTCGCTCGACAAGTACCACAAATTCTCTGATTTCTAAAATGCCAACACACAGTTTTATATCTTCGTTCATCCGTCTTCGAAACGTTTGCACATTACGGCTTCTGAGGAAATGCATTCTCGAGCGTACCGGCTAAGCCTTACAAACTTTCGTTCATAATCAGTAACCGACATGGAACCTTGTTTAAGTTCAAGAAATTCTTTCCGTTTTTGATCAATGAATCTCTGGCTGATATACTTTTTTCGAAACTCGGTTTGGAAAAACTCCCAAGTTACTTGCTCTCTGGGCACAACAGAAATCAATGTATTCCACCAATAGTAGGCAGAATCTCGTAGCAAGGAGATAGTACACTTAAGGCATTCATCGGGTGTGCAAGATAGTTCATCAAGTACCCGAATAGTGTTGTCCATCCAAAATTCAGCTTGCCCAGCATCATCGCTATCTGTAGCCTTAAATTCAGTAGCCCCGTGTTTTCGGATTCTGTCAACTGGGGGCTTATTTAACCTTATTTTGTCAGTTACTAGAGGTATCGCAGGTGCAGGGCTGTATTAGTCGGGAATGGGGGTTGTGGAACAGCCGTATTAGTTCGAATGTACTGATTGAACCAGTCATTCATTATGCTATAAAAAGCTTGTCTAGCTTCGTCATTCTGATTACTAGCAATAGGTTGAGAGTACGCCGGCGCTGTCCCTTGCGCGGGAGCAGGCGCTACACTCTCAACATCATCAGCTACCGCTCGGTTGGGATCGGGATCCATTACTATAAGTAAACACATTTTTAACTGTCAGAAATCACCACACTATCAATAAACACATAATGGCATGTATAGCTAAACCCGAACGTATTACGGTAGTCCTAGAATCGACTAAACCGTAGCTCTGATACCATAAAATTTGTAACACCCCGTACCCGAGACCGTTTCCGGAGTCGAACACGAGGTGTGAACGGACTTAATTCATTTGCTTACACAGTTCATTTTAAAATTTCCAGACAAGCTGGCCAACTGCATCACAGTCGCTTTAAAAAATCATATCTCAAGTTCCAAAACTCGAAAACCAATTCCGTAAATTTTTCCTGAAACTAGACTCATATGTCCATCTACAAATTTTTTTCTAGAATTTTTGTCAAGCCAATTAGTACAGTTTATTAGTTAAAGTCTCCCCTATTTCAGGGTTTGACTACTCTGACCTTCATGCATTACGACTTAGATATCTCCCTGTACAGAGCTTCAATAGTTATGCCGTTTATTTCTAACGAAACTAGACTCAAAAAGGAATCTATACATATAAAGCATAACTTCTAATTGTATCTGGTTAATTTATGGTAATTTTTCAAACAGAAAATAGGGGATCCAGAAAATGATATGGCCCTATTTCACGAGAACTTAAACATCTCATAAAATACGGCTCATGTGGTTGTTCCGTTTCTTTCATATGAAAATAGACTCATCAAGATTCGATCACATAATTTATTCACTATTTAATTCCACTCCTACTATTTTTAGTGATTTTTCCAACTTACGTCACTGCTTCTGTCAGCATCTATTTTAAGGTACATTTTTACCTATTTCATAATTTTCCATGAATCAAATAGCAAATTGACATACATTTTTATCAAGGGTAATCCCGATTAGCCATGGCGTACGTAGCACCAATAGGACCATGATTGGCCATACCAATGGCTAGTCATTACCAAACATTTCCACACCATTTAATAACCATATCCGAGACCATAATGTTATACTTCGAAATATACGAGCCATTTTCGCATGGCTATACGAATACACATTACCAAGGGTACTTAATTAACAACAAGGGTCAGCCCTATACATGCTATTTTCAAAATTGAACTAAAAGAGTACCAAAAGTGGCTTAGATAGTGTGGATGACTTCGACTTTGACACTCCCGAGTCCGATAGCTGACGAACAAAATCTATAAAACAGAATCAAAGTAACAGAGTAAGCATTTTAATGCTTAGTAAGTTCAAGTAATGAAATTATTTACGACTAAAGTATAGCGTTCATATGACTAAATGAATAATTGCATATATGCATGTTCTCAAAATCATACTTACTTCACGCTTCAACCATTATATTCATACACAGGGAATCAAACCTAACTAGAGGTCCGAAGTTCGTTAATCAATTGAGCGAATACTATTTAAAAGGAATCAACCTTTCCGATGCATATACGAAACATACCTTATCGTTTGGATTTTATGAGCGTATTAATTGAAATTATTACAGCAAGATCACTCACTTCCAAACCCAAGTACCTTCGGGATTTAGCCGGATATAGCAACTCGCACAAATGCCTTCGGGTCTTAGCCCGGATATAGTCAATAGCACAAAAGCTTCGGGACTTAGCCCGGATATAATCACTAGCACAAATGCCTTCGGGACTTAGCCCGGATATAATCAATAGCACAAATGCCTTCGGGACTTAGCCCGGATATAATCACTAGCATAAATGCCTTCGGGACTTAACCCGGATATCATTCGAATACTCATGCACATATATCAATAAATCATGACACATCCATATTTCATTTTCATTACTAAAGCTCAAACACAAGACACTTATCAAACCTTACCAATTTCGGCTCAATAGCCACATACAAAGAGCATGATTTTGAGTGGCTTTCTAACATGATCTCTATACACATTCGGCCACCCGTCATAAGTATAAACTAATCATTATATCTCCGTTTATTCGTTATGCTTATATGACATGACTTAATCAAATCATAAACTAAGTTTCATTACTCGAAGACTTACCTCGAATGTTGTCGAACGACTTCAACGGCTATTCGATTACTTTTTCCTTTCCCTTATCTGAAATTGCCCCCTACGCTCTTGAGCTTAAGTTCAACAAATTTTAAACTAGTCATTAATCGACTATTCAAGTATTACTTTCAGAATATAATACATATAGATTCGACTTTCACACACATAGATTATAGTAAGCTTTATAAAAATCAATAAATAATTCATTAGCAAATTTTCATTAATGTTTACAATATAATTACAATTTTCCTATAAGCTGACTTCCTGAGCAACAGTCACTAAAGTTTTATAACTGGAGCTACGAAACTCCAAATCAATTTCCGTAAATTTTTCTTGACAGAAGACTCATTCATCTATTATCCATAAAATTTTCAAAATTTTAGGTTTAGCCCAACAATACCAGATTTTTCTTAAAGTTCACCTTGTTTCACTGTTTGACTAAACTGACTATCCTTCACTATGAATCAAGTTTCTCATTGTACAGAATTAAAAATATGTTCTTGTTTATTTCATTTGAAACTAGACTCATTAACGAGTCTAAGAACATAAATTTTATCTTAGGTCCATTTTTGTACAATTTATACTGATTTTATAAAAACAGAACAGGAATCTAGTAGTCATTTTGACTCAGCCCCACAATACTTCAAATATCTCAAGATCGGTAACTCTTTTGTTTTTATAGTTTCTTTTGTAAGAAACTAGACTCTTCAAGCTTTAATGACATAATTTACTGCTGCTGTCCCCAAGCAGATTATTACCAAATCAAATGCTAACATTTGCATTTCACCTTAGTAGCTAGCTTAGCAAACCTTAATTTAACATATAATTGTTCATAACACAATTAAAGCATCCTCTCCATTCCATCATTCAAAACACATACATTACCCAATAGTATCCAAAATCATATTCGGCCTTAGTACACAACTTGTTAGCCGATTTTTCTCCATTTAGCAACTAATGCACATATGTGCTCATTTGTTAGACTCTACTTCACCTAACTACCATTTTCTTTTTCATCCAAATAACATGAACAACAACCATTTCTTGAACATTTTCTCTTCAACAATTCGTCATAAAACATAAAAACTATAACCCAATCTCATCCTTTAAAACTAAAACCGAATGCTCAAGACACCACACCATTTCAAATTTTGGTCATGGGTTAAGCAAAGTACTTAATGACTAACTAAAAAAAATGCTAAAAATCCAAGAATCATCCTTGAACTTACCTTGATTTAGCTAACCACCATAGCTGAATTTTTCAAAGCTTTTCTCTTCTAGGTACGGCAATGAGGAGCAAGGATGGAGAAACTTTGGTTTCTCCTCCCATTAACTAGTATTTTATTAACCTTATTCCTTATTTCATTTTGTAACATAAAATTATTAGCATAAAATGTTGACACAAGATAATTATAATATGCTTTAGTCCATAACATGGCCGGCCACCATCTAGAATTTGGCCAATTTGACATGCAAGTACAAGCATTTCTAACATGCATCAATAGGCCACTTTAACATTTGCCTAGCACATTTCTAAATTTTCTCACACAAGTCCTATTTAATAAAATTCACTTACAATTAACAAAATTCAAACATGAAATTTTCACACATGCATATATACATATAATAAGCTTCAAATATGACGGTTAATTATTTTTATGACTGGGTTTTGTGGTCCTGAAACCACTTCCGACTAGGGTCACATTAGGGCTGTCACAGGCACTGACTCTATCTTCTTTTCAGTCACTTTCATATCAAGCACATAAATAAAATAAGCTTCGCAACCCTTTCTCACATATCTCTGACCTAAGATCGATGAAATCACTGCTGGCAAACTATTCAGATCATCTGACTCAATCCAGACAATCGCATTATTCTGACATCTCAAATCTATCATTTTTCTTTTGCAATTCACAACAGTATCATGCAACGTTAGCCAATCCATACCCAGAATTATATCAATCTCATAAAATGACAACAACATCAAATAGGCCGGAAAGTAAAAATCTCGAATCATTAACGAACAATTCTTGCACATTTTATCAACCAGCACACATTTTCTTAAGGTGTTTGATACTCTAATTACAAATTTAGTAGACTCTACAGGAAAAGTCTTACTGGATACTAAATTCACACATATATATGAATAAGTTGATCCTGGATCTATCAATGCAATAACTTTAATATCATAGAGAGTAAAAGTACCAGTGATAACATCTGAAGATGACGCTTCTTCGCGAGTGTGAATAGCATAGGCTCTTGCAGGTGCCCTCGCCTCAGACCTCACAACAGAGTCTTTAGTCACTCTCTGACTACTACTCACATTTCCTGTGTTTCTAGGTGGTCTACCTCTATTTATAGCATTATTCGGCCTCGTGTTCTGAACATCATCTTTTTCCATCAATTCTGGACAATCCCGCATAAAATGATCCAATGATTCACATTTGTAACATGCTTTATTTCTTTTGCTCCAGTATTAAATGTCGTTGCCCACACTACTAACATTCAGGTTTGTTGTCTCTTACACTGCCAACACTAACTACTGATGTAGCTTGAGCTTTAGAACCAGAGTGTTGTTTAGTACGATTCTTGTTTGAATATTCATTTGAAGCATTCGAGCGATTATACAAATCCCTGGATTTCTTTGAAGAAAATTGATACGACTTACTCATCGATATTTTTCTGATGTCTCTAGCCACCGAATCTGCTTTTCTCTTTTCTTTTCTAAGATCTTTGGCTTTACAAGCCCTTTCAACTAACACAACAAATTCTTTGATTTCCAGAATCCCAACTAACAACTTTATGTCTTCATTCAATCCATCAACGAATCATTTATACATGATCTTTTCAGTAGAAACATATTCCCGGGCATACTTGCTTATTCGTACAAATTCTCTTTCATACTCAGTGATAGTCATTTGACTCTGTTTAAATCCCAGAAACTCATTATGTTTCTGATCAAGAAATCTTTGGCTTATATACTTCTTTTGAAACTCGAATTGAAAGAATTCCCAAGGGACACGTTCCCTCAGAACTACTGATATCAATGTTTTCCACCAATGATACACATTGTCTCTTAACAGAGATACCATACATTTGTTACATTCATCAGAAGTATAGGATAATTCATCAAACACTCTGATTGTATTCTTGAGTCAAAACTCAGCCCTCTCAGCATCATCATCAAATGTAACCCGAAACTCTTCGGCCCCGTGTTTACGTATCTATCCACTCGCGGCTTATTTAATTGAATCGGATCTAACACTTGAGGCAAAACTTTAACTTGTTGAGGAACAGATAGGGGTGGAGGTTGTTGAGCAGCCGAATTTGTTCAAATGAACTCTGAGAACCACTCACTCATCATTTGGAAGAAGGCTTGCTTTGCCTCTCCCTCGTGACTGCTAGTCACGGGTCTAGAGTCAGATTACGCTACCCTTTGAGCAAGAACAGGTGTGTTACTCTCTATATCATCAGCTACGGCTCTTTCTAGATCTATTTACTATATAAAAACACAATTTAACTGTTAGGAATCATCACACTATCGCAGTTTATATATATGGCATGTACAGTTAGACTCACACTCGCTATGTTAGTCTTAGAATCGACTAAACTATAGCTTTAATACCAATAATTGTAACATCCCTAACCCATATCCATCATCAGAATAGGATTATGAGGCATTACTTGATACAAACTCATTTCGATGATGATTCGAGTCATTTAAATTGCCCAATCATGAATTTGAGTAAGACTTGGTTCATTTTGAGATGGATGAAAAAAATAATAGAAAAATTAGACTTCAAACAAGGTCTAAAAGAAAGATAATAAAGTATGGGATGGGTGATTTGGCTAAGGGTAGAGAGTGAGCCAACAATATTGAGATTGTTAACCCGAGTCTCAAAGTAGCTCTTAGATGGATTTCGATTTTAGGAAAAATTAACAAAGAACCTTGACCCGCTATCTATGCATGATAGGAACCGGAGGTATTAACGAACCTTGACCCGCTATCAAAAGTGACAGGAACTAAAGGTATATGAATGCCATACCAAAGGTGATAAGTTAGGTTTAACAAAGAACATATTGACACCACAAGAATACATGATAAGTCAATTTAGTCCCGAAAGAATAAGAAAATTGAAAATCTCACAAGTTTTAAATTTAGCATAAATCCAACAAAAGCCTTTTTAAACAAACTAATTACAAAGTATTTATAGTGGTTACATGAGACCTAGCTGAAAAGTCATATGAATTCAGCTTTAATGTGTGGTTATGAGCTGATTAAAAACTTAATTATTAAACACAACTCTTGGAATCTCTAAGCCTAACTAACAACAACTATTAACATGATTTAATGTTCCAATTCAGCTATTTTAGTTGATCTTGAATGCTTGGGTAGCCGAATAGACACCAGCAACTTGGTTAATGCTCTCCTTTAATTGTTGTCTACTGCTATTCTTGAATAAATCCTTGGAGAAGAGGAACAGACTGCCGAAATTTATTGGTGCATAATGCTCTGCTTTAAATGTTTAGCAACCTTTGGTATGTAACCGATTCCAACTAAAAAGTTGCATTTAACAATTTGTAACCACCCCTTGTACATAACTTATTTCAGCTAAATAGTCACCTACAATAATTAATAAACACATTAGAAAAACACATTAAACACACTAAACTTAATAAGCTTAGTTAATAAACTGTAACTAAACATATTTAAAACATGTAATAGGCTGGACATATTAAAGCATGTGATAAATTAAGGCACATTTAAACTCTGGCTGAAACATATTAAAATTATATATGAACTAACACTTAATTAAAATGACCAGAATTTAGACACATTTATTTAGACTAAACTATATTAACTAACTTAATTAAATAGCTAGCAGCTTTAGAACGCATGGACTAATTGAGCTGAACCAAATTAACCAATTTAGCTAAGCAAGTAATTATTCCAGCAACTAAAATGAAATAATTTAAAATTAAACCCAAAATGAGCAAACAAGCTTATTGAGCTGGAAATGAGCTGAATTGTGCTCAACGAGCTGAGATTAAGCTTCATTTTGCACTTAGCCCCCTCGAGCTTAGGTCACTCTCGATGACGTCGAGTTGTGTCGAAACATGATGCAACCAGGTTTGCATCATTCCCTCCCTCTTGAAGATGATTTGTCCTCAAATCGGGCCATTTGCTCAAAAAAAATCTTCAAGATCACAAACCCTTTTGCTTATGATCAAGACAAAATCATTTTCTACAGTTTGAGAACCACAAATGGCTTGGAAAAAAAGAAGGTCATTTGCATGCCCTCCCTCTTCAGGAGGGTACTACCTCACATCATCACCTACAAAAGAACAAAACAAATTAGTGACACGATGAAGGTTAAACACAAAGGAACTTTCTGAGATTTTGTTCACAAATAAACCAATACCAGGATCAAAAATAGAAATCGATCTTACCTTCTTCTTCGATGAAAACAAAACAGATTCACAAAGTATTCGAAGATTATAGTCTCAAAAATTAAAATTCCATGGTCCAAATCCCTTAAACAATGATATGGGAAAACATTCACTGGGATCAAAGACAAAGTCTTTTTTCACCATTTCAATTTGACTAGAAAATTTCATGGTTGGTAACTTATGAAGAACATGAAGCACATTAAAGTTAAATCATGAACACATGTTCAAATATGTTAAACAATAATATAGAACAACCTCCAGAATCAAAGATTTGATTTTGACTTGGCAGGCCAACAAGATTCACATGTCTCATTTTCAGATTTAAAGACAAAGATTGTTTACACATTCATTCAAACAAAATTTACGATGCTTGCTTTCTCTCATAGATGATTCATAATAACAAACTCCAGGGTTAAACACATGATTTTGATTATTCTTTCCAAAATGCAACAAGAATTCCTTTTTCATCAAGAAGTCACACACGCCAAATACAGAAGATGTGGGCAAAAACAAATTCATACAATCAAACTTCTTGATTCTCTTTCGAATTGACATGTAGAGACATGAGTATTTCACACAAGAACTCAAAGATGTCTCGGGAACAACACAATCAAATAGATTAATCATCTTACACGAAAAAGTTTTACCAAATGTGTTAAACAAAGAAAATGTGAACATACCAACATTAAAACAACATATATCTGAAGTTTCATTCGATCAAACTTACACAAGCATGTGGAACTTACACAACAAAGCAAAAATGTCTCACCACCATCACAAACAATCGAAATAAGAGTTTTACATGGTAACTTTTTAACATACAAGTTCGAAAATTGTTTGTGCTGATTTATACTTACTTCACCAACACACTTGTCAACGCAGTAATTTTCATTAGCGAAACTTGTCTTGCCATCTTACTTACCTTTAAGCGCCGGTGGACTAGGGTCATCTATGATCTTACCTTTCTTGATCAACTTGAACCGCCTCTCATTAGGAAAATATTGTAGTTGAAGCTCGTCACATGGATATTTAGAAATCTGAAAAGAAGAATTAGAACAAGGACAACTCACATTTGGGTTAGTTAAAACAACACTCACTTTTTCTTGTATTCTCTCGTCTTTTCCACTCATTTCTTTTTTAATCTCATGTTCAAATTCTCTCTTTTTCAATCTCTTTTATTTTTGAAAATTCAAGGTTACTTGTTTCTGTCACATTCTTGCTCTCTTTTTCAATATGTTTTTCTTGCTCGCACTCTTTTCCTTCTTCAATCTTGAACTCTTTTTTCTCTTTTTCATTCTCTTTTTCTTCTTTACATGCTGGTTCAATTTCATTACAAAAGGAGGACAACAAAAAGGAATCATCAAAATAAGAAACCTTTCGTTGAGAATAAGAGAGGGGATCTTCATACAAAAGGCGATTATCTCTTCGTGATAGATCCTCTGTGGCTGAGTACTTTGACGCTTTTGAAACACGTTCGCTTATTTGTAAGTGATTCTCCGCGGATGAATAAGTTGATGCACTTGTAGAGACATATCTACCTTTTCATTTGTCATCTTGGAAGGACTCAAACTTGAAGTTTGCTTTACTTCGTTTTGAACTCATCAGCATATAAGACTCGCGATATGGATCTCTTCTTGAATTCATAGGATGCTTGTCTTCGTGAGGATCTTATCTCCATTCCTCGACTAGATAAAAATTTGCTCCCATTGGGCTCTTGCTCGTTGCCCTACTCTTCTACACAATCCAATCGTTTCTTGATGGGTTCGAGTTTTCAATCAAATAGATTCTCCATTTTGCGCGTAAAAGCTTGGAGTGTAAAATCTGGCACACTTCCTCCAACATTTCTTATAGGTCGGATCCCAACTAACTTGTTTAGATTTCTTTCCAGACTTTACGACATTTTAGACACTCACACACACACAAAAAAAATCACCAATTCTCTCACAAAGAAAATCACTCACTCTTGGCTTTTTCTACACTCGGATGAGCTCACAACCCTCGTGCCTTTTTCTACTCACTCAGCCTCTCTAAGTTCTCAAAGGAACTAGTTAGACTTAGAAGCAGTCGTTGTGGTTGACTTGCAAAATTGATGTTCGATTTTGGTAGGGAATGTTGTAGGACAAAGGGTACGCTTGAGACAAGAAATGGAAGAGGGTTGAGTGTGGCTAAATAGTAGAATATTGATTTTGGATAGTAAGTAGAACTTTCAAAACTTAGTGACAAGAACTTGGACACTTTCTTTTTTTATCCATGATTTTTTCACGAATTTTTTTTACTTGTAACACTTGATATTCACTCCTTGAATTTGAATGGAGTCTGATTTTTTTTAACTTTGAAATTTTTTGAATAAACTACAATATCGTAATGCCGAGAACGTCGATTCTTACCTTAAATTCCACTAGCCGTAATACCAAATGATACCATAATTTTTCTATTTTTTCATCCATCTCGAAATGAACCAAGTCTTACTCAAACTCACGATTGGGCAATTTAAACGACTCGAATCGTCATCGAAACGAGTTCGTATCATTACTGGACATATAACATTTATCAAACATCCAATATCGTATATCATTTATTCACATACACAAAGTCCCTTAATTAGGTCTACGAGACCTAATACATGCTTAAGAGTGGTTCGAGACTAAATCGATCATACATAAAAATTTCCAAACACTTAAAAAAATTTCATGTAATCATAGGTCACACGCGTATGTGAATAGGACTTGTACCTCACACGACTAGCAGACACACCCGTGGCGTAGGCCATGTGAAAATAGTGCATACATACTGACTTGTACCACACGACCGAAGACACACCTGTGTGCCATGGCTATGGGAAAATTAGGGAGGTTACTGACTTGGGTCACACGGTCAACCACACGCCCATGTGCCAGCCCGTGTGTCTCACACGGCCAGTAGACATTTCCGTGTGTCTAGGCCAGGTCAAAACTGTAGGGTATATTGCCTTAATTCGAAAGGGTACCCTAGGGAAGGTGTGTCAGACATGGCTGAGACACACGCCTGTGTCTCTGCCTGTCTGGACAAAAATAGGCCATTTGTAAAGCCAATTTGCCACCCTTTTCTCATGCATACAAATCAACCTAAATGGTACCATTTCAAGACATTTATAAGAAACTAACTAATTTATACACATATCAGGCCATCTATACACAATCATTTCAACTATTCAATTCCATAACCAAAACATACCAAAAATCATTAAACTTGTAAAACTTCTAAATGCATTTCATCATCACTTTATCACCTATTTCATTATACAAATCTTACCATTTCAACATCACATAATCAAGCCACAACACATAAGGCATTATATACATCTCATGTATTACATATTAAGCACATAACTTAAGCTAACTTATATGGCTAAAAATATACAAACATTTATATTATTAACAAGCCAAATCACATGGCTAACATTATAGCTCAAAACATGCCAAAATCACACTAGCCAATACATGCCATATACCATATATAAAAAGCTTTCAAAGTACCAACAAAATGATCGATAGTGTGGCGATGCTCTTGACGATCCCCAAGTCCAAGCTAGCTTAGACTATCTATAAAACATAGACAAATAACACACAGTAACCTTCATAGCTTAGTAAGTTCGTAGTTAAGCAATTCAATTCATCAAATAATATAATTCAACGATTTGGACATTACCAAATCAACATTACATTAACACAGACCATATTCATGTCTCAAACATAATTAAATACCATTTCATTAAACTTTCTCAATGTCGTACTTGAATAGATTCCATACATACCTGTACCACCTTGTACTAACCTCTTTCTCAACAACGACATCTATTTATCAGTTGAATCATTAGGGTTAGAAGTCAGATACTCAAGAATCGCAATAGATAAGTACATATACCATGGCCCGCAGCCAAATCGAGGTAACTTATCCTAGAGTACCTATACCATGACCCGTAGGCAAATGAAGGTAACTCCTTTCAAAATACCTATATCATGGCCCATAGCTAAATTAAGGTGTTATTCGCACCCGAAGTGCCGATATCATGGCCCGAAGCCAATGCATTAACTTAATGACATTACATTATTATCATAATTGTACCTAAGGTTTAATCAAGAAGTTTCACTTGTCGGTTTCATCATCGAACACTTCGTATAATAATATTCACAATTCCAAACATTATCCAAAATCTCATAAATACATTTTATGCAATATCAAAGCATATAACATCCATTTACAATGAAATTAACACCTATGAACTTACCTCGGTGGTAGAAACATTGAAACTAGCTGATTAAATGAGTACTTTGTTCTTGCCTCGATCTAAGTCCGAGTTCCTCTTTTCTTGATCTATATGTAATAGTCTAATATAGACCTTAGTCAGAATAGTGATTTCGGGACCAAAAATTTGAGTCAAAAAAATATTTAATATTATTTTCTATATTTAAAATATGTGAATTGACATGCGTGAATGTTTCGTATGAAATTTCTATAAATTGTGTGCTTACTTTGATAAAAGGACCTAATCGCATAAAATGTAAAAGTGACCTTTTATTTGTTAAAGTGCTTATTTGACATGTCTTTGTAAATGAAAGCTCCTTATGTTGATATTTGACCATTGTAACCTTGAGTGGACAATTATAGCCTTTTATATTAATGTTATAAATTTTATTATTAAGGGAAAATTTGGTATTTGGTAATTAAAGCCATATTAATAAAATAAAAAACATGAAATTAGCCATTCGTTCATACTATTTCCAAAAATAAAAAAGGAAAAGAAAAGAAAATACAAGCTAGGGTTCGGCTACTTATTTTGGTGATTAAGGTGTGTTTTTGATCCGTTTACGATAATTTCTACATTTTTGTGATCGTTGCTTAGTATACTATCAAGCCTATGTCTCAATTTCTGTTTTGTTGATGATTTTGAGTTGAGGCATTGATTAAATTATAAGCTTTGTGAAGTTAGTTTTTGGTAAATGAAAGACATATTTTGGGTTAACATATTTTGTATTTGAATTTTTGATAATTTGAGTAATTTGGACTAAATTGTGAAATTTATAAATTGAAGGACTAAAATGAAAAAGAAATGAAATATATGGTCTTGTATGAACACTATGAATATTCGGCTAGGCATGTGTACAAAGAAATTTTGTGTATTTTGTGATTTTGTGAATTAAGGACTAAATTGTCAAAATATGAAAAATATGAGGGCTAATTTGTAAAATGCCTTAAATGTGTGTTTGTGGATTGATTTGAATGATTTGGTGAATAAAAGATTTAAATTTTAATTTATATAGATCAAGAATTAAAGAAAATGGAATTAGATTGGGGAAAGTCGAAAGTCGTCGAGTAGCTGATTTTGTCTATCCAAATCCGTACGAGGTAAGTCTATATACAAATAAATTTGTTTTGAATTGAATTACTATCGAATATATATGCTATTTTACTATGATGAATAAATATATAAATTGAGAAAAATGAGACATCCGAGAAAGTATCGACAAAGTTTCGACGTCCGAAAAGCCCCGTACGAATCATATGAATAGTTAGGATACATATGTCATGACACAGGATCCGTTATGTGTTTTCGTGTAAGACCACGTCTGGACCTTGGCATCGATTTATGATTTACGTGTAAGACCACGTCTAGGACGTTGGCATTGTATGAGCTTTGTAAGCTATCTGCGTATCCTTATGATTTCGAATGGTTCAACAGCATTCCAAGAAAATAGATGACTATGTTAATTTGTATCTGATTCAGGTACGTTTGAATTGTATATCATGTGTGAGAATGAAAGGTAAGAAAATGTACCTTGATGAATATATAATTTAATTATGAGTTACTATGAGAATGAGTTATGATATGTATATGTGAGTTATGTTCAAATGAATTATAAGATATACATGGTTAAGTGAATGTCTTTTTCCTCAAATTCTATGAATGAATTGACGTTAATTGTTAAGTTTATTTCTATATGGCTTACTAAGCTTTTGAAAGCTTACTGTGTGTGTTTGCATTGTTTTATAGATATCAAAGCTACGGGGAGCTCGGGATCGTCAAGGATCATCATCACACTATCGAACCTTATTTTGGTAGCTTTTGACATTGTGAATATTAGAATATGGAATGTCTAGGCTAGAAGTATTTGGATATGGTTTGTAATGTATATATCATGCCATGTGATATGGCTAGTTTGTGGTTGAACTTATGGTTTGACTTTGGTATATGATATGTGATGCACATTATGCTTATGTGATGTGTTTATGAGTGACCAAATAAAATGGTCAATTCTGGTAAGTTTTGGAATGTGCATATTTGAGAAATTGGTAAGTTTATAGCATGTGATTAAATGCAGTTAAATGAGGTTATGAAACAAAAGTCTAGATAAGATTTTGTCTTATGTTTTGGCATAATTTGGTATGACTATTAAGCATGAAATTGGTTGATAATGTTATGGCATGATTGGTGTAAGTTTTGGTATTAAAATTGGTTGAAATTATATTAGAAATATGCTTGGTTTGATGCTTGTAGGTTTGACCCAAATTGGGTGGCAAATTGGCTTTTCAAATGACCTATTTTTGTTCGTACGGGCAAAGACACGGGCGTGTGTCTCAGCCGTGTGCGACACACGATAATGTTGCATGGCCGTGTGTCCCATAGGGTACCTTACGATTTTAAGTCAGGCTTGAGCACAGCCAAAGCATACGGGCATATCTGGTGGCCATGTGATTAAGTCAGTATGTATGCCCTAATTTGACACGGTACAGACACACCGGCGTGTCTAATGTCGAGTGAGGCACACGGCCTGTTCACACAAGCATCTGACCTAAGTAACTTTGAAAAATGTTTAATTTTTGAAAAATTATGTATGAGCTCAGTTTAGTCTCGACCCTTTTCTAAAGCATGCTAAAGGTCTCTTTGACCTATGTAAGGGTCTCTATATTGATATATAACTATGATGCTATGATGATTGTGAAATGAATGTTAAATGTTCTAATTTGTCTGGTAACACCTTTAACCCTAGTCCGACGATAGATACAGGTTAGGGGTGTTACATTTGGTTAGTATCAGAGCTACGGTTTAATCAATTCTAGGACTAACATAGTGTATGTGAGTCTAGCTATACATACTATATTTATGAATTTCGATCGTGTAATGAATCCTGACAATGAAAATGTGTTTTTATATAGCAAATGGATCCCAAACGAGCTGTAGCTGACGATGTCGAGAGCAATGCATCTGCTCCTGCGCAAGGGACATCACCATCCGACTCTAGACCAGCTACGAGTAGCCATGATGGAGAGGCTAGACAAGCCTCCTATCAAGTGACGATTGATTGGTTCAATTAGTATATTAGAACTAATCTAATTTTTGAACAAACTCCAACCTCGATCAATCCTCTACAAGTCCCTGTTATGGAACAAGTTAATCCGAATCAGTTGAATAAGCCTCTAGTCGATAAAATTAGAAAATATGGGGCTGAAGAGTTTCGAGCTACCACTAGTGATAATGCTAGCCGAGTTCTGATTATAGAATACGATAAGAGTATTTGATGAGTTGTTATTGAATTTCAATGAATGCTTAAAGTGTGCTGTTTCGCTTTTGAGAGATACGGCCTATCATTGGTGGAAGACTTTGATATCAGTGGTTCTAAGGGAACGAGTTACTTAGGGTTTCTTCTAAGCTAAATTCTAAAAGAAATATAATGGTTAGAGATTTATCAACCAGAAACATAAAGAGTTTCTTGAGCTTAAACAAGGCCATATGTCTTTTACAGAATACGAGCGAGAAATTGTAAGACTGAGTCAGTATGCTCGAGAATGTGTATCTACTGAGGCAATAATGTGCAAAAGATTTGAAGATGGTCTGAATGAAGATATTCGTTTGTTAGTCAGGATTCTTGAGATCAAAGAATTCGTTGTACTTGTTGAATGAGCATGTAAAGTCGAATAACTCAGAAAAGAGAAAAAAAGCTGATTTAGAAGCTAGAGAAGTGCGAAAGAGATCATCGAGCAAGTCATTTCAATAAGCATCAAAAAATTTTAGAGATGATTATAGCTGTTCAAAGGCTAATGTGGGACATTCGAGTAGAGATCGTGGTAGATCGCATTCAAGTTTCAGAGCTCCAGCTACATCTGTTGCCATTGTTGGAAATGTTCGATCCGATCGGCCTGAGTGTAAACACTGTGGTAAAAGACATCCTGACAATTGTAGACTATATGATCGGGCTTGTTTCAAATGTGAATCATTAGACCATTTTATCCGTGATTGCCCCAAATTTGTCGAGCAAGAGATTGTGAAAAATTCGAGGCCAAGTGGCAATGCATCTCGTGGTAGATCTCCCATAAATATGGGAAATGTGAGTGGCAGTCAGAGGGGAACAAAAGACAGTGCTATTATATCTGAGGCTCGTGCATCTACTAGAGCCTATACCATTTGAGCTCGTGAGGAAGCTTCGTCTCTATATGTGATTACGGGTACTTTCACACTTTATGATACTTCTGTGATTGCTTTGATAAATTCTAGATCAACGCATTCTTATATATGCATGAATTTAGTGAATAGTAAGACTTTGCATGTAGTGTCTACTGAATTCATAATTAAAGTATTGAACCCCCTAGGCAATGTGTTTTGGTTGATAAAGTCTGGAAGAATTGTCCGTTAATGTTTCAAGACATTTGTTTTTTGGCCGATCTGATGGTATTACCTTTTGATGAGTTTGATATAATTCTAGGTATGGATTGGTTAACTTTGCATGATGCTGTTGTCAATTAAAAACGAAAAACTATTGATTTGAGATGCAAGAATGATGAAATAATTCTAATTGAATCTAGTGATTTAAATGGGTTACCAACTGTGATTTTGTCAATGAAAGCTCTGAGTATTGTGGAAAAGGTTGTGAAGCTTACTTTACCTATGTGATTGATTTGAAAGTGTTAGAAAAGAGAGTTGAATCAGTGCCTGTTGTCTATGAATTCCCTGATGTGTTTTTTGAAGAACTTCCAGGATCACCTTCGATACGAGAAGTCGAATTTGACATTGAGTTAGTACCGCGAACTACTCCGATTTCGATAGCTTCATATAGAATGGCTCCGATCAAATTAAAAGAATTAAAGTCTCAGTTGCAAGAGTTGACCAACAGAGGGTTTGCTAGATCGAGTTTTTCACCTTGGGGTGCTCTAGTTCTGTTTGTGAAAAAAAAGACTGTATGATGAGAATGTGCATAAATTATTGTCAGTTGAACAAGGTGACTATCGATAATTAATACCCTTTGCCGAATTGATGATTTGTGTGATCAATTGAAAGGATCTAGTGTATTTTCGAAGATAGATTTGAGATCAGGCTATTATCAATTGTGAGTGAAAGACTCAGACATTTCGAAAACTGCATTCAGAACGAGGTACGACCACTATGAATTCTTAGTTATGCCTTTCGAATTAACAAATGCATCTGCTATCTTTATGGATTTGATGAACAAAATTTTCAGACTGTATTTAGATCAATTTGTTGTTGTATTCATTGATGACATATTATTTATTCGCGTGATGAATCTAAGCATGCCGAGCATCTGAGAATAGTATTACTAACTTTACATGATAAGAAATTATATGTGAAGTCTAGCAAATGTGAATTTTGGTTATGAGAAGTTAGTTTTTTGGGTCATATTGTATTAGCATCAGGTATCTGAGTTGATCCGAGTAAAATTTTAGCTATTTTGGATTGGAAGCCTCCGAGAAATGCTCTGAAGTCTATAGTTTTTTGGGACTTGCTAGTTATTATAGAAGGTTCATAAAAGGCTTTTCGATGATTGCAACTCCATTAACGAAATCGCTTCAGAAAGATGTGAAGTTGAATGGTCTGAAAAGTGTCAGAAAAGCTTTGATCAATTGAAAGCCCTATTGACTGAAGCTCTAGTGTTAGTACAACCCGAATCTCGTTGAACAGTCTAGGATGTATTTTGATGCAGGAAGGTAAAGTCATTACTTATGCTTCGAGATAGTTAAAGCTGCACGAAAAGAACTATCCGGCAGACGACCTTGAGTTAGCTGCAATTGTGTTTGCTTTGAAGATTTGATGCTACTATTTGTTCGGTGAGAAATGTCACGTTTATTCTGGTCATAAGAGTTTGAAATATCTGATGACTCAGAAAGATTTGAATCTGCGATAGAGAAGATGGTTAGAACTATTAAAAGACTATGAGCTTGTTATTGATTATCATCCAGGAAAAGAAAATGTTGCTGCTGATGCTTTGAGTCGAAAATTAGTATTTGCTCTTTGTGCGATGAATGCTCATTTGGTTGTGTCCGATGATGGTTTGATTTTAGTCGAATTGAAAGCAAGACCGTTATTCATTCAACATATTATCGAAGCTCAGAAGGTTGATAATGAGATTTTAGCAAAACATGCTTAGTGTAATTTAGATTTTGATTCAGAATTCAGAGTTGATAAATATAATTGTCTGAGATTCCGAAATCGAATTTGTGTTTCGAGAAATCTAGAATTGATTAGATAATTTTGAATGAAGATCACAACAGTCGTTTATCTATTCATCCGGGTAGTATAAAATTGTATAATGATCTGAAATAGCTTTATTGATGAGCTGGTATGAAGCATGATGTCTCTGAATTTGTTGCGAAATGTTTAATCTGTTAGCAAGTTAAAGCTGAACATCAAGTGCCCTCTGGTTTGTTACAACCAATTATGATTTCGGGTTCAGAATGGAAATGGGATAGAATGACAATGGACTTTGTTTCAGGTTTGCCCCTATCTCCGAGAAAGAAAGATGCAATTTGGGTAGTAGTTGATCAATTGACGAAATCAACCCATTTTACTCCAGTACGATCCGATTACTCACTTGATAAGTTAGCTGAGTTATACATTTTTTATATTGTGAGATTGCATGGTGTACCATTATTTATTGTGTCAGACAGAGATCCGAGATTCACATCGCGATTTTGGATGAAATTACAAGATGCTTTAGGTACGAAATTACATTTCAGTACTGCTTTTCACCCGCAAATGGATGGTCAATCCGAGCGAATTATTTAGATTCTGAGGATATGTTGAGATGTTGTATTCTTGAGTTTGAAGGTACATGGGAACAATATTTGCCTTTGATTGAATTTGCTTATAATAACAATTTTCAATCGAGCATTAAAATGGTACTGCACGAAGTCTTATATGGTCGTAAATGTCGTACACCTTTGTTTGGACTAAGCTCAATGAGAATAAGATACATGGGGTTGACTTGATAAAAGAGACTAAACAGAAAGTAAAAGTGATTAGAGATAGTCTGAAAACAGCTTCCGATCATCAGAAATCATATGCAAATTTGAAACGAAAAGACATTGAATTTGAGATTGGAGACTAAGTATTTTTGAAAGTCTCACCGTGGAATAAAGTACTCCAATTTGGCAGAAAAGGAAAGTTGAGTTCAAGGTTCATCGGGCCGTATGAATTATCGAGCGTATCAGATCGTTGCATATAGATTGTCGTTGCCACTAGAGCTAGAAAAGATTCATAATGTATTTCAAGTATCGATGCTTCGACAGTACAGATCTGATCCTTCACATGGGATTCCTCCGTCTGAGATTAAGATTCAGTCTGATATGACCTACGATGAAGAACCGATCCGTATTTTAGCTCGTGAGATTAAAGAACTGTGAAATAAAAAAATTCTGTTAGTAAAAGTAATGTGGCATCGATACGGTGTTGAAGAGGCTACATGGGAGCCTGAATATACTATGAGACAGCAATATCCAAATCTGTTCAATGGTGAGATTTTCGGGGACGAAAATCCTTAAGGGGGAGAATTATAATAGTCCGGTTTAGACCTTAGTCAGAATAGTAGTTTTGGAACCACAAATCCGAGTCAGAAAATATTTAATATTATTTTCTATGCTTAAAATATGTGAATTGACATGTGTGAAAGTTTCGTATGAAAATTCGATAAATTGTGTGCTTAATTTGGTAAAAGGACCTAATCGCATAATTTTTAAAAGTGACCTTCTATTTGTTAAAGTACTTATTTGACATGTCTTTGTAAATGAAAGGTATTTATGTTGATATCTAACCATTGTAAGCTTGAGTGGACAATTATGGCCTTTTATATTAATGTTATAAATGTTTATTATCAAGGGAAAATTTGGTATTTGGTAATTAAACCATATTAATAAAATAAAAAGCATGAAATTAGCCATTTGTTCATACTATTGCCGAAAATACAAAAGGAAAAGAAAAGAAAATACAAGCTAGGGTTCGGCTACTTATTTTGGTGATTAAGGTGTGGTTTTTGATCCGTTTATGATAATTTCTACGTTTTTGTGATCGCTACTTAGTATACTATCAAGCCTATGTCTCAATTTCTGATTTTGTTGATGATTTTGAGTTGAGGCATTGATTAAATTATAAGCTTTGTGAAGTTAGTTCTTGGTAAATGAAAGACATGTTTTGGGTTAACATATTTTGTATTTGAATTTTTGATGAATTTGAGTAATTTGGACAAAATTGTGATATTTGTAAATTTAGGGTCTAAAATGTGAAATAAATGAAATATATGGACTTGATGAACACTATGAGAATTCGGCTAGGCATGTGTACAAAGAAATTTTGTGTATTTTGTGATTTTGTGAATTAAGGACTAAATTGTAAAATATGAAAAATATGAGGGCTAATTTGTAAAATGCCCTAAATGTGTGTTTGTGGATTGATTTGAATGATTTGGTTTGTAAAAGAGTAAAATTTGAATTTATATAGTTCAAAAATTAAAGAAAACGGAATTAGATCGAGGAAGGTCGAAAGTCGTCGAGTAGCTGATTTGTCTATCCAAATCCGTACGAGGTAAGACTATATACAAATAAATATGTTTTGAATTGAATTACTATCGAATATATATGATTTTGTACTATGATGAATGGATATATAAATTGAGAAAAATGAGACATTCGAGAAAGTATCGACAAAGTTTCGATGTCCGAAAAGCCCCGTATGGACCCTAAGAATAGTGAGGATACATATGTCATGACACAAGATCTGATATGTTTTTTCGTGTAAGACCACGTCTGGGACATTGGCATCGACTAATGATTTACGTGTGAGACTACGCCTGGGACATTGGCATCGTATTTGATTTCGTGTAAGACCCCGTCTGTGACAGTGGCATCGATATTTGATTACATGTAAGACCACGTCTGGGACGTTGGCATTGTATATGCTTTCCGATCTATCTGCGTATCCTTATGATTTTGAACGGTTCAACGAGGATTCCAAGAAAATCGATAACTATGTGAATTTGTATCCTATTCAGGTACGTTTGAATTGTATATCATGTGTGAGAATGAAAGGTAAGAAAATGTACCTTGATGAATATATGATATAATTATGAGTTACTATGAAATGAGTTATGATATGTATATGTGAGTTATGTTCAAATGATTTATAAGAGATATGTGGCTAAGTGAATGTATTTTGCCTTAAATTTTATGAATGAATTGATGTTAATTGTTAATTTATTTGTATATGGCTTACTAAGCTTTTGAAAGCTTACTCTGTGTGTGTTTGTACTATTTTATAGATATCAAAGCTACGGGGAGCTCAGGGATCGTCAAGGATCATCATCACACTATCGAACCTTATTTTGGTACCTTTTGACATTGTGTATATTAGAATAAGGCATGTATAGGCTAGAAGTATTTGGATATATTTTGTAATGTATATATCATGCCATGTGATATGGCTAGTTTGTGGTTGAACTTATGGTTTGATATTAGTATATGATATGTGATGCAATTATGTTAAGTGATGTGTTTATGAGTGACCAAATAAAATGGTCAATTCTGGTAAGTTTTGGAATGTGCATATTTGAGAAATTGATAAGTTTATAGCATGTGATTGAATGAAGTAAAATGAGGTTATGAAACAAAAGTTTAGATATGATTTTGTCTTATGTTTTGGCATAAATTGGTATGACTATTAAGCATGGAATTGGTTGATAATGTTATGGCATGATTGGTGTAAGTTCTGTTATTGAAATTTGTTGAAATTATAGTGCAAATATGCTTGGTTTGATGCTTGTAGGTTTGTCCCAAATTGGGTAGCAAATTGGCTTTTCAAATGGCCTATTTTTGTCCGTACGGGCAGAGAAAAGGGCTTGTGTCTCAGCCGTGTGCAACACACGGTCATGTTGCACGGCCGTGTGTCCCTTGGGGTACCCTACGATTTTAATTAGTTTTGAGCACGGCCAAAGCACAGGGCGTATGGCTAGCTGTGTGACCCAAGTCATTTCGACCACGGCCAAAGCACACGGGCAAGTCTTATGGCCGTGTGATTATGTCAGTATGTATGCCCTAATTTGACACGGTCTAGACTCACGGGCGTGTCTAATGCCGTGTGAGGCACACGGCCTATTCACATGGGTATGTGACCTCTATAACTTTGAAAAATGTTTAATTTTTGAAAAATTATGTATGAGCACGGTTTAGTCCCAACCTTTTTTTAAAGCATGTTTAAGGTCTCGTTGACCTATGTAAGGGACTCTATATTGATGTATGACTATGATGCTATGATGATTGTGAAATGAATCTTAAATGTTCTGATTTGTCTGGTAACGCCTTTAACCCTAGTCCAACGACGGATGCTGGTTAGGGGTGTCACACTATATGTATTCAAAATTAACTCATTTAATCACCTATTCATTCAATTTCATCCTGAAATATACATTTGAGCATTTTTTCACTTTAGCCCCTAAACTTTCACATCTATTTAATTTTGTCGTTATTTCACAAATACACGAAATTCAAAAAATTCAATTTAACCCATGCTTGGCTGAATTACCATAGTGCCCCTAGCAACCCATATTTTTCATTTATTTCACAATTTAACCCCTCAATTTAAACCCTATTTGACATTTTCACTAAAAATCACTTTATAAAACATAATAATCTATCGACAAATACTCATTTTCCATCATCAAACTTCAAGAACTCAAGCATTCATCAATGAAACTTGACGAAATCATCATCAATTCTGAAAATTAAGGCACGGGCTAGCTAGTACTCAAAGCAACAATCACAAAAACATAGAATTCATCAAAAATCGAGCTAAAACCGTACCTTAATCAAGCTATGCAAGTTTCGAACCCTAAATGAGCAAAAATGGTTCTTTTTTTTCTTCAATATTCGGTGAAAGGGAGAAAAGATGGAGTAAAATTCATTTTGTTATGTTTTTAATTACCTTATTTACTAAATACCAATTTTAACCTTAAAAACATTTAATAACTACACTAAATGCCATGTCATTGTCATCCACTATCATAATAATGGTATAATTATCACATAAGGGCCTTAACTATAAAGTTCTATAGCTATTAGACACCTTTAGCTAATAGAACAACACTTTTGCAACTTACGCGATTTAGTCCTTTTCTCAAATTAAGCATCCAAACGATAAAATTATTTCACGAAATTTTCACACATATATAATCATATGCTATAAACACCAAAACTAATATTAATTTTTTTTTTGATGTCGTATTTGTGACTTCAAAACCACAGTTTCAATTTAGCTAAAACTGGGCTGTTACAATACCAACTATGGGCTCGGTCATCTTTAGAGCATAAGCCTCCACTTATATCAAAACACATGAGTTTCATACATATGGTTAATGACTAACTGAGGATTTAGGTAAATCACACCATTAACGTCACAAGTGAATTAATTCACAAATATATTCAGAATTAATTCAGCTTGGGTCCAATCCAATGTATAATTTTCCCAATAAATACATCTATGTCTCAACTCGTGGAGTTAACTGCTTCGATAGCCAAGACTAGCCATCTCCCCAATTGGAATTGTAGGTGACATAATAATCCATTTCAGTATTTTAATCAAATGCTCACTTTGATTCTTTTACGGGTTACAGACTCATTTAGATTATCTACTGAAGTAAGTCATCTTTCTCGTAATGTAAACATTCTTTACAATGCCACTTATCTTCAGTTTGAAATTTAGACGATCAATGAGCTAATATTTTCTTGTCATAATTTCGCTATGTATGAAAAATATAAAATACATAAATACAAAAGACGTAATAGTGAAATGTGAAAATCATTTATGTAAATAAAAAATACTTATATGTTTACTACAATATGGGCACATTTCCCAACAATCTCCCACTTGCCCTAGTGAAGTAAATGTGTTATGTTTCACATTCCCATATCCTCGACATTTTGTTAAAACTTCTAATTACAAGAGGCTTAGTAAATGGATCCGTAAGGTTATCTTCAGAAGCTACTTTCATCACATCTATAATTCCTTTAGCTACTGCCTCTCATATTAAGTGATACTTCGATCAATGTGTTTTGTTCTCTTGTGAATTCTTATTTCCTTGGTATTTGCTATTGCAACATTGTTATCACAATACAATGTTATAGCTTTTTCCATACTAGGAATAACTTTAAGTTCGGTTAAGAACTTTCAAAGCCATATTACTTCTTTTGTTGTCTTAGATCAGCCACATACTCAGCCTCCGCAGTATAGTCAACAATGCAAATTTGTTTTACACTTCTTAATACTATGGCTCACGGCCTAAAATGAATACATTTCTCGACGTTGATTTCATTGAATCTTTAGAGGTTTGGAGGTCTAAGTTTGTATATCCAACAGGAATAAGGTCCTCCCTGGAATACATAAGCATATAATCCCTATTTCTTTTAATATACCTTAATATATGCTTTACAGCTTGCCAATGCCTGAGACTTGGATTCGCTTGATATCGACTAACCATTCCTACTACGAAATAGATTTCTAGATGTGTACAAAGCACCGCATACATAATGCTTCCAACTACTGAAGCATATGGAACCTTACTCATATCCTCTCTTTCTTCCACTGTCTTAGAATAGTCATCTAAAGAAAGATGAAAACCTGATGCAATCGGTTGAATGCTTGGCTTTGCATCGATCATTGCAAAACATTCTAGTACCTTATCGATGTATGGTATGACAGTAATTAGTTCCTTTGAGGATAGTGTGGTAGTGAATTTAAAATGCCCCCTTATGATTCAAGGGCACATTTACTTTGTTGATCTTATGGAATTACCATTCAATTTTTTGAGGTAATTCTTGGTATGGACTGGTTGATTGAACATAAGGCTAAGGTAGATTTTGAAATGAAGCGAATTACATTAATGAATAGTGATGGGCTAGAAATTGTTATTATAGGTGAAAGATCGGGATTTTTATCTAATGTGGTTTCAGCCATGAAAGTTGAGAAGATGATGGGGAAAGGTTGTGAAGCTTGTTTAGCTTATGTGATGAATTCAATTAGTAAGGAGTTGAAAGTTTAGGATATTCACATTGTTAGGCATTTTCCTAAAGGTTCATGAAGTTGAGTTTGCTATTGAGCTCTATCCTGATAATGTATTAGTGTCAATTGGCCCTATCGCATTGCATCAAAAGAGCTCAAAGAGTTAAAGATTTAGTTGCAATAGTTACTTGACAAAGGGTTCATTTGACTGAGTGTATGCCCGGGGGGTGCACTAATTTTGTTTGGGAGAAGAAGAATGGTACGTTAAGGATGTGTATTGATTATAGGTTGTTGAATAAGTTAATTACTAAGAACAAGTATCTTTGGCCTCGAATTGATGACTTGTTTGATAAGTTCCATTGTGTAAAAATGTTTTCGAAGATTGATTTAAGATTCAGGTATTATCAGTTGAAGGTGAAGGAATCTGATGTGTTGAAAGTTGCTTTTATGACTCGGCATGGACATTATGAGTTTTTGGTCATGTCATTTGGTTTAACTAATACTCCTGCTACTTTCATGGATTTCATGAACTGAGTATTCCATTGGTACTTAGATTAATTTGTGGTTGTCCTTATAGATGACATTTTAGTGTATTCTCATTTTAAGGAGGACCACGACGAGCATTTAAAAGTTGTTTTGCAAATTCTTCGAGATAAACAGTTGTATGCGAAGTGGAGTAAGTGTGAATTTTGACTTAAAGAAGTGGTGTTTCTAGGTCATGTTGTGTGGGCAGAAGGGATTTGAATGGATCTGAAGAAGATTAAGGAAATCTGAGAGTGGAAGCCGCCTAGGAGTGTTAATAAAGTTAAGAGTTTCTAGGGTTTGGCTGGCTATTATTGTAGATTTGTTGAAGGGTTTTCTTTTATTGTTGCACCCTTAATGAAACTAATTCAGAAAGATAAGTTGTTTGAATGGACCAATGTTTATTCAACCAGAGCCTGGAAAAGATTTTTTGGTTTACAGTGATGCTTTGTATTCTGGTCTTGGTTGTATGTTAATGTAAGAGGGTAAAGTTGTGGCTTATGTTTCGAGGCAGTTGAAGACGAATGAGCACAATTATCCTACTCATGATTTAAAATTAGTTGTGGTATTCGCTTTTAAGATTTGCGCCATTACTTGTATGGAGAGAAGTGTGTGATTTCTATGGATCATAAGAGCCTTAAGTACCTCCTCACCCAAAAGGAGTTGAATTTAAGGCAAAGGTATTGGATTAAACTTTTGAGGGATTGTGATTGTAACACCCCTAACCTGTATCCATCGCTGGAAAGGGGTTACGAGGTATTACCAGACAAAACATTACTTCAATGGCACTTTTCGTGGCAATTTCATATCGATTTATTCATGCATAAGGCACCATACTTTGCCTAGTTTAAATTTATCAACTTCATGCCATGATTATCGTTAACACATTCTTACGCTTCATACTATGCTAAGGTCAACCCATAGGCCAATTTAGTCACTTTAAAGCCATCAAGTAATCTAGGGCACATTCACAATTCATCCATACCAAACACACATGACCACACCATATGAAACCTTTAGCACATGCATGCATTTATGAATAGGTTTACAACTCAATAACCAATATGAGCCACATCTCATGGCCATACACAAAATGAATCATTTTCCCATTATGAGCCAATAAATTTGGCCAAATCAAATGACAAATATCATATTTACTAAGTCCCTATACATGCCATAGACTTAAAGTGCTTGAAATCATTTATACCCTTCAATAGCTGGATAGCATGATGGAATCTCTGATGATCTCCAACCCGAGCTAGCTTAGTGTCCCTATAAAATGAGGAAAAAGGAAAGGGTAAGCTATATAGCTTAGTAAGTCCATATGAAAATAATAAGAGATTTATTGACATGTTTATGTCATATTCTCACGACATGTTCTCAAGTTAATACAGTTATAATTGCACAAAATTCTATTATTTACTCTTGTTCATCTCAAGTTGTCTACTCAAGTCACAACCAATAAATTATTTATATCTTGAGCTACGGAACTCCAAATTAAGATCCACTAATTTTCCTTGAAAATAGGCTCACATACCTTTACCAAAAAATTTTCAGAATTTTTGGTCTAACCAATTAGTACAGTTTATTCATTAAAGTTGCCCCTATTTCGCTGTCTAACTATTCTGACCTCTCTTCACTAAAAATTATTTACCTCATAAAACAGAACTCGGACAATACTTCCGTCTATCTTTCTAGAAAATAGACTCGGATAATACCCATATTGAAATCCCGGTAACTTGCTCTCTCTTTTTCTACCCATATTTCATGCTAGGGTTCATGTTTAGAAATTTATCCATGCATGAGAAGCTTATGTTTTGATGATTTATTGAAGGATATGAGAGTTTAAAGGATGGTAAACCACTTTACTAAGTAGATTTTCATGAAAAGGGCGTTAAGGACTATTTTGCAAAAGTTGTAGAAGAGGGTAGAAAAATGTGAAAGAAAGGAAAATGTGGAATGTTATAAACATGAAAAATGTTCGGCTAGGCTTGGGTAACTAAAAAATCCCATACATTGTATTATTCGAGCCTAGGGACTAAATTGCAAATATATGAAAGTATTTGAGTAAAATAGTAATTTTACCCAAATATGAATTTTGGATCTTTCTGAGTAATGTATGTATTAAACGAGCTAAATTTGGTATTATAGATCAAGAGAATCGAGATACGGGCCTTGATCGGGAAAAGAACAGGGTTTACGAGGTTTAGGCTCGATTTCTAATATTTTGTACTGAGGTAAGTACATATGCAAATAAATACATTAATTATTGTTATTAAATGATTTATTGATATATGTATGCTTAATATGCTTATTTGGCTATGTAGATAATATAACATGTTTTGATGCTTTGCTATATGATTATGAGACGTTGGCCATGTGAAAGAAACCATTATGCGAGTATGTTCGGTAAAGGTCTAGAAGTCTAAAATCCCGTTTGCTATAGGAATAGTTGAGGATATAAGTGACATGTCACTAGGATAGTCATGTGTGTTATGAGCTCATTTAATATGTGATACATGTTAGGGTTCGGGTGCTGGGTATCCTGAGTTATGTTCAGATACTCTCTTAGCTCCTTGAGTAGCCCCGTTAAGAGCGGCATGTGATTCTGTGATATGAGGCACTTTGGTGCACTTTCTTTCAGGTAGCCAAGGCTACGTTCAGGAACTTCTTTGCATTTCTTCCGTGTGTCCGAATCATACTCCAAGTGTTCAACGGGTAACGCAATATGAATTCTGAAAGTAAAATTTAAGTAAGCCATATGTGTGCAAGATGGAACAGGTATGTACTAAAACCCTATGAGGACTTAGTATATGATGATATTATGGAAAGATATGTATTTGGATAAGCATGTGCATATGAATATGGAAGGTAAGTATATATATATCACATGATGAAAAGTATCATAATGGATAAGTAGTTATGCGTAGATTATCAATAATTGCAAAAATGTAGATTATTTGTATGTGTACTTACTAAGATTTATAGCTTACCCTTCTCTCTTTTCCTTTCTCTTTAGATACGTCAAGCTAGCTTAAAGGATCGAGAGACGTCAGAGCTCGAATCACACTATTTTCAAGTATTTTGGGTTTAAAGGGGTTCAATTATTTTGGTCATGGCATGTATAGGAAACTTGTCTATTTTGTGCATATGTGTCATGTTGAAGTAGCCAAGTGTAATGGCTTATTTGGGCATTGATTATTTTGTATGTGGCCATGTGATTTGATCCATATTAATGATTAGGATGTATCCCTAAGTTTACCTTTACATGCATACTAAGATGTGTATGTGTTGGTTTGATGGATGACTATTTATTTGCTAGTAGGTAGTGGCATGATTTAGCACCCATAATGGATTCATAGTAAGAAATATGTAAACCATTAAATTGGTGTGGAATGACTAAAAGATAAGGTTGTGTGAATACTAATGGACTACTAAGAAAAGGGGTCATAGTGATGCTATAGTGTTGCATGTTTAAGTGTCCAAATATATCATGGGATATGCCATTGAACATATGGAAGTGTATGATTGTTTAAGGGTGTGTATGATTGTTTAAGGGTGACCAATGACTTAGAGAGTAGCCTCCAAATGGTCTACACGGGTAGACACACGGGTATGTGTCTAGGCCGTATGTCCCCTGCACCTTGAATTTTAGGTTAACATGCATGGTAATCAACATACGGGTAGAAACACGGCCATGTGTCTCAACCGTGTAGAGGACACGGCCTCTGGCCAAGGGCTGTGCTTGGCTGTGTGCTTCAAATTTGTATGATGACGCCATAAACAGAATGCTAGCTAAAATCACATGGGCTGCCACATGGGCGTGTCCCAGGCCGTGTGAGGAACACGGGCCAAGGACACGGGCATCTGCTCAGCCGTGTGAAAGCCCATGTAGGTTCGAATTGGAAAATAAATCCAATAATTGCACACGGGTGTGGGACATGGGCGGGTCCCCAAGCACATGGGCATGTGCATTGCCTCTATACGGGTGAGTGAGGCTTTAACCTATAAATTTTCTTAGAATTTTCATGAGTTCTCGGTTTTGTCCCGGACCGCTAATGATGTATGTTTTGGGCTTCGTAGGTCCATAATAGGGACAATTTGACTTTAATTGATTGGTTTTAGTTTGAATGAAATTTTGTGGCTCGGCTCTGTATGTTTGGTTCTGCTTAAGTTCGGTAATGCCTCGTACCCTATCCCGTATCGGACACGGGTAAAAGGTGTTACATTGAATTTCCAAGGTAGATTGTGTATGCCACAAGATGTGGATATGAGGCAAGAGATCTTTATTGTAACACCCCTAACCCATATCTTTTGCCGGATTAAGGTTACGGAGCATTACCATCTAATCTGAACATTTAAACTGTAACAGCACTAATTTGACTCTAGTCGGGAAGTGGTTTCGGGACCACTAAACTGAATCGTGAAAATAATTGAATGTTAAATTTCGTGCTTAATTTGTGTGAAAATGCATATGTGAATTTGTGGTGCTTTGATTGAAATTTATTGAAAGGGACTTGTGTGAGAATTTTGAAAATGTGCTAGGTATTTATGTGATGGCTTATTACTATATGGTTTAAAAATCATAAGGATGTGCATGTCAAATTGCCATTTTTTTATAGTGGTCGGCCATGTGGTTTAGTAGTTGAAAAAGTATATATTTTACATGTATTTATATATATAAATGTATTATAATATGTAATAACAAATTTATATTATAATAAAATAAGTAAATGGGTGAAAAGAACAAGGTTAATTACTTTTGTACTTCATTGCCGATTTCTTAAAAAAAAAGAAGGGATAGGAGAGATCATACTTTCGGCTATTTTAGCATCCAAATTAAGGTATGTTTCATGTGCTATTTTCAAATTCGTGTGAAAATTTAGTTAATTACATAGTTTCCTACGTAGCCCATGTTAAAACTTTAGTTTTGGTTGAGGATATAGCATTCGGCCATTTACATGAGTTTTGCTAAATTTTTGATAGTTGAATGTTGGTTTTAAGGAATGAATAATTGTGATTGTAATGGAGTTTCAAGTTGCTTAGGTGATGAATTAAGCAATTTTTTCAATTGGACATGTTGACGAGATGCAAGGATATTGTTTTATTATAAATGCAAATTCGGTCATGGAATTTGATGTATTTTCTTATTAAATTTTGATGAATTTTGTTATAGGAGAAATTAAGGATGAATTTGAGTTGGCTATTAGTGATTTGTGTGAATCATTTAGCTAAGTGGGGTATTAAGCTAGGTCCATTTGAACAAATGTTTTGGTGTTGGCTGTTTAAATGATATTATTTTTGTATTAAGTTGAATTAGAAGATTGAAAAATGTGTTAAAGATGACTCAAGACTTATATAAGCATTCGACAATAGCTAAGGAGTGGGAATTTTTGATAGTTGATGTATATGTGTAATGAGTAGTGTTATATATATGTGACTTATTTGGTAATAGAAAATTTGGCTAAAATGATTAGGGTGTTTCTTGATAAAATATTTGCGATGGTTAAATTTGTGTATAAGAAAGCAAGATAAGCTATGTGAGTTTTTCTTGTGTATGCGAACTAGGTATAAGTTGAATAATTGGTCATTAGGGTTATATGATCATTTTGTGTTTGAGCTATAAGTGATTTTCATGGCTTGATAAGTTCTTGCCATTTTCGGTTATAAATAAATATGAAATTTGAATCATGGCATATTTATATTAATTATAATACATAATGAATTTGATATGTGATTGCCGAATTTGATTAATAAGTAAATAATATTTGTTAAGTAATTAAACAAATCTATTTGTTTTAATTAAGCTCAAGAGCAAAGAGGGCCGAAGTTGGATAGGGGAAAAGAGAAAGTAATTGAGTAGCCTTTCCGCAACCGTTCAAGTATATCCGAGGTAAGTTTTGAATAGTCACATTTAGTACGTAATTGATAATGTCTTGATATGTGTATGATAATTGTACTGTGATCTATTGATTCTATTTGAATATAGTTGAGTGACAAATAATTTATGTTTAAGGCTTAAAGCCGAATAGACATTAGAAGTTAAGCTTGGAAAGTAAAATGGACATTTATTCTTATGTATGTTATTGAGCCAAAAATTATATGAATGGTGCCCATGTTATGCTATTATTCGAATGGAATAAATGAACTATGATTGTGAGATGTTATGTGCATTGAACTTTCTTGCGAATAAGTATGCATGATATTCAGTGATGTTTATCCGAACTTAGGGTCCGCAGGCTATGTGCTGGAATTATATCCGGACTTAGGGTCCGCAGGCTATGTGCTGGAATTATATCCGGACTTAAGGTCCGCAGGCTATGTGCTGGAATTATAACCGGACTTAAGGTCCGCAGGCTACGTGCTAGAAATATGTCCGGGCTAAAGTCCAGGAGGCTTCGAGCTGGTATTATACCGCGTTTAAATTCCCGCGGGCTTGTGCTGGTAATTGGTTTCAAGTTCTAAGACCTTACTGGCTTAATGCCAGGAAGATAAGTAAGAATTACGATATTGAATGTTTGTAGAAAACCATTGTCGAGTAAGTACTATATATTTAAGATGTTCAGGTACGTATTACTTACTCATCGGTGAATTGATTTCAAAGTGAATCATTAACATCAAAGAAGAATATATATATAAATATGATTGATGGTTATATTTGCGAATATGAGAATGATTTAATCGGTCATGGTATATTTGTATATGAATTATATGTTAAAATTTCTTTATGTACTCATGTACGTTCAGTCAATGATTTTGTGAATTATTAGTATTAAAGAATGATACTTAAGTGTGAATGATTGTTATATGTACGAGTAAAACAATGACCTATTCGGTCAAATGTTGTTAATATATGAGATTATTTGATTTAAATGCATTGTATGAACTTTAAGTAGAAGAAAAATATGTGCTGAGAAATCTATGCATATGTTTATGTGTATTCAGCCATGAAACAATTTGAATTGAGAATAAGGCTGTTTAAATGAATGTTTCGATTTTCGATAAGTCTTTAATTGTTTGTGATGCTTAAAACTTACTAAGCTTTGAAAGCTTACTCTGTTCTTTATTTCTCTATTTTATAGATTGTTGATTTTGGCCACTGACTCGGGGATCATTAGTAGTTCATCACACTATCGATCTTTTTGGGTAAAGTTATATTTTGGACTCGATATGGCATGTATAGGTTAGGCTGATGATAACGATGTTTTGAAATTGTAAATATTTTGGCCATACGAAAATGGCGTATAACATAAATATCAGTATGTATTTTAGCTCGATCTCTGTTTATGTTTATTGACAATGTGAATGAGATAATTAAATGTTTAGTTCGGTAATACCTCTTTGTAACACCCCGAACCCGAGTCCGACACCGGAGTCGAACACGAGGTGTTAACAAACTTTGAAAAATTTCTAGACACTGCCCAATCTGTGTACTAGTCGCTTTAAAAATCATATCTTGAGCTTCACAACTCGAAAATCAGTTTCGTGATTTTTCCCTGAAACTAGACTCATATGCCCATCTACATATTTTTTTCTAGAATTTTTGATGGGCAAATTAGTACAGTTTATTAGTTAAAGTCTCCCATGTTATAGGAATCGACTACCCTGACCTTTGCGCATTACGACTTGGATATCTCCTTGTACAAGGCTCCAATACTGATGCCGTTTATTTCTATAGAAACTAGACTCGGAGGGGAATCTATACATATATGGTATGACTCCTAATTATCTCTGGTTAATTTATAATCAATTTCCAAAGTCGGAACAAGGAATCCAGAACCCGTTCTGGCCCTGTCTCACGAGAACCTTAATATCTCTTAACATACTGTCCGTATGATTGTTTTGTTACTTTCCTATGAAAGTAGATTCTTCAAGGTTTGTTTACATAATTTATTCACTATTTAATTCCATTCCTACTATTTTTAGTGATTTTCCAAATCTACGTCACTGATGCTGTCAGCATCTACCTTTAAGGTAGGCTTTACCTATTTCATGGTTCAACTAGCCCTTTTTGCATACATAGCACAATTTATGAAAGTGATTAACCATCCCCGTGGCCAATCCTTGTCAAGCATATCCACACTAAATGATTATAACATTATACTTAAACACATATAAGCCATTTTCACATGGCTATCCAAAACTTATACATCACATAAAGTACTCGAAAAACAACAATGGGTCGTCCTAAACATGCCATATCAAAATTCAACCAAAAGAGTACCCAAAAGAGCCTTTGATAGTGTGGGCGACTTCGACTTCAAGATCCCGAGTCCGATAGCTGGAGAACCAAAAATCTATAAAACAGAGGAGCAATGGAACGAAGTAAGCAATTTATGCTTAGTAAGTTTTGAGCAAGGAATTCCAGCATAACGAAAGAATAGAACACATTTAGCTAAACGGAATATTTCATAATACACAATTTTCCGATATCAAACTTACTTCACAACGTTAACCCTTATGTACATACACAAAAGACCAACTTAGCCGAAGGCCGGTAGCTCGTTCATCAACTGAGCGAATATTTATTTGTAAGGGGCTCGATTAAATTCAACACATACGTAACATATCCCAATATTGGGATGTTTTTCGAGTATTAGCTGAAATTTTACAGCAAGCTCATTCATTACCAAAATCACGTACCTTCGGAATTTAACCGGATATAGCTCCTCGTTCAAGTGCCTTCGGGACATAGCCCGGTTATAGTAACTCATACAATGCCTTCGGGACTTAACCCGGATTTTAGTAACTCGCACGAATGCCTTCGGGACTTAACCCAGAATTAGTATCTCGCACAAAGGCCTTCGGGACTTAACCCGGAATTAATAACTCGCACAAATGCCTTCGGATCTTAGTCCGGATATAGTCACTTAGCACAAAGCCTTCGGGACTTAGCCCGGACAGCATTCAATTAATCATGCACATCTAACAATAATTCATGGCACATTCGTATTTCTTTTTCATTAGCAAAACTCAAACACAAGGCACATACCATCCTTGCACATTCGGCTCAATAGCCACACATAGAGCATGATTTTAATTTGCTTAAAACATGATTTAATCACATCGTAATTTAAGCTCTCTTACTCAAGAACTTACCTCGGGTGTTGTCGAACGATTCCGCTAACTATTCGACCACTTTTTCCTTCCCTTTATCGGATCTATTTCCCCTTTGCTCTTGAGCTTAATTAAACAAATAAATTGATTTCATCATTTAGGCATCGAAAAGATGAACACAAGGCACTTAGCCCCTATTTATACATTAGACATTAAAGTCACATACATGTGAAATCATGCATCAACACAACATATTAGCTAATTTTTTTTTCCTCCTTGGCCGAATATGCATGTCTATTTTTGGGGCCGATTTCAACACTTAATACACACATATACACACTAGTAAAGCATCCTCTCCCTTCCCATCGATTTAACACATGCATTGCTCATTAACATGTAAAAGTTACATTCGGCCTTAGCACACAACTTGCTAGCCGATTCTTCTCCATTTAGCAACCAATGCACATATGTGTTCACTCAAAAATGCTAAAAAGGAGGTTCAAGAATCATCAAGTCATCATCACATGCATCATTAACAAGCTTCATATTTAGCATGCAATGGCATTAACACAACCTCTACCTAGGTCGAATCTTAACTCATCCTCATGTCTCATCACCACCACATCAAACATCAACCAAGAATGATGCATCCATGGTCAAGTGTCATTTCCATCACATAGCAAGATTTAGACCATGGGCTAGGTAGAACTCAAGCTAACAACTAAAACATGCATGCATCTCATGGAACATCATCAAACATACCTTAGCCTAGCTACATGCATGGCCGAACCTCTTCACCTTTCTTCTTCCTTCCTCCTTAAAATTATTGGCCAAGGATGAACCAAAGGATGAGAAATTTTTTTCTTTGTTTTTCTTTCTAGTTTCGGCAAGTATGAAGATGAGAAAAAGATGAACAAAAATTCTCTCCTTTCTTTTCTTTAGCTCACGGCAATGGGGGGGACAAACAACTACACACACATTTTTTTTTTGTATTCACCATACTCCTTTTCATTATTTTATGCCCATGCCCCTTATTTTATTTGTTTTATCCCAACATTTTATGACACAAATTAACATATTTTATTTGTGCCATACTTATGCCATAATTTCCATAAAAAAAATTGCACAATTGCTCATCATGCCCATCATGGCCGGCCACCTTGTTTTAAGGTGGGAAATTTGACATGCAAATCCACCTATTTCATACTATAAGTTATTTGGCCACTACA
Organism: Gossypium hirsutum; assembly: GCF_007990345.1. Lineage (NCBI taxonomy): Eukaryota > Viridiplantae > Streptophyta > Magnoliopsida > Malvales > Malvaceae > Gossypium > Gossypium hirsutum. The sequence goes on along the minus strand of NC_053433.1, from coordinate 54,281,412 downwards.
AATTAGCCTATAGCATTTGCAAAAATTTTCACATGAGTCACATTTCAAAATTTCACTCACAATTGGCAAAATCAAAGCATGAAATTTTCACACATGCACTTTCACATGAAATAAACATAGGATATAACATCTAATTATTATTGTGACTCGGTTTAGCGGTCCCGAAACCACTTCCCGACTAGGGTCAATTTTGGGCTGTCACAACTCTCCCCCACTTAAGAAATTTTCGTCCCCGAAAATCTTACCGGTGAATAGGTTTGGGTATCGCTCTTTCATCGAGCTCTCGGTCTCCCAAGTAGCTTCCTCAATCCCGTGTTTGAGCCATAACACCTTTACTAGCGGAACTCTTTTGTTTCGCAACTCCTTCACTTCACGAGCTAGGATACGCATCAGTTCTTCTTCATAGCTCATATCGTCTTGAATTTCAACCTCTGATGGGCTAATTATGTGCGATGGATCAGATCGATAGCGTCGAAGCATCGAAACATGAAAGACGTCATGAATCTTTTCAAGCTCAGGGGGCAAAATCAATCTATACGCAACCGGACCAACTCGTTCGGAGATTTCGTACGGCCCAATGAATCTTGGGTTCAACTTGCCCTTACGGCCAAACCTGAGTATCTTTTTCCAAGGTGAAACCTTAAGGAACACTTTGTCTCCCACCTGATACTCGATGTCTTTTCGTTTCAAATCCGCGTACGACTTCTGACGATCTGTGGCTACCTTCAGACTTTCACGGATTACCTTTACTTTCTGTTCAGCATCTTTAATCAAATCAACTCTGAAAATTTTACTTTCACCGAGCTCGGTCCAAAACAATGGTGTACGGCATTTACGACCGTACAAGGCCTCGTAAGGTGCCATCTTAATACTTGATTGAAAACTATTATTGTAAGCGAATTCAATCAAAGGTAAATACCGTTCCCATGCACTACTGTACTCGAGGATGCAACATCTCAACATATCCTCAAGTATCTGAATTATCCGCTCGGATTGACCATCGGTTTGGGGGTGAAAAGCAGTGCTAAAATGCAGCTTGGTACCAGAGCTTCTTGCAATTTCTTCCAAAATCGTGAGGTGAATCTCGGATCTCTATCCGACACGATAGAAACAGGTACCCTGTGTAATCTCACAATTTGAGAAACGTACAATTCAGCTAGTCTATCCAATGAAAAATCCGTACGTACGGGGATGAAATGAGCCGACTTAGTCAGCCTATCAACAACAACCCAAATCGCATCCTTCTTACTTGCTGACAATGGCAGTCCAGACACAAAGTCCATTGTGACTTGATCCCACTTCCACTCGGGTATCATGATCGGCTGGAGTAATCCTGAAGGCACTTGATGTTCCGCTTTCACTTGTTGACATATCAAACATCTCAAAACAAAGTCGGAGATGTCCCGTTTCATACCATGCCACCAAAATTGACGTTTCAAATCGTTGTACATTTTCGTACTCCCCGGGTGAATTGACATTCGGCTACAATGGGCTTCGTTCAGAATCATCGAAATGAGTTCCGAATTCCTTAGAACACACAAACGATTTCTGAACCTCAAACAATCATCATCATCAATTTGAAACTCCGATTCCTCGTTCGGAACACACTTAGCCCATTTTGCAACCAATTCATCATCGACTTTCTGAGCTTCACGAATTTGATGAGTCAATAATGGTTTAGCTTTTAATTCAGCTACTAACACATTGTCTGGTAGAACAGACAAATGCACGTTCATCGATCGTAAAGCAAACAATGACTTCCGGCTTAAGGCGTCCGCAACCACGTTAGCCTTTCCCGGGTGGTAATCAATGACAAGCTCGTAATCTTTCAACAACTCAAGCCAAGGTCTTTGTCGCAGATTCAAGTCTCGTTGAGTCATCAAATATTTGAGACTTTTGTGATCTGAAAATACATGGCACTTCTCACCAAACAGATAATGTCGCCATATTTTTAAAGCAAACACGATGGCAGCTAGTTCGAGATCATGGGTCGGATAATTCCTCTCGTGTGGCTTCAATTGTCTCGACGCATAGGCCACGACTCGACCTTCTTGCATCAATACGCAACCCAACCCAAGTAGGGATGCGTCACTATAAATGACAAACTCTTTACCTGATTCGGGTTGCACCAAAATTGGAGCTTCAGTCAAATGAGTTTTCAGTTGGTCGAAACTTTTCTGACCTTTCTCCGTCCACTCGAACTTAACATCCTTTTGAAGTAGCTTCGTCATTGGTGTGGCTATCATCGAGAAACCTTTCACAAATCGTCGGTAATAACCGGCGAGCCCCAAGAAGGTCCGAACTTCAGTAGTATTTCTCGGAGGTTTCCAATCAAGTATGGCTGAAATTTTGTTCGGGTCAACTCGAATACCCGACGCAGATACCACATGACCCAAGAAGCTAACCTCTCTTAACCAGAACTCACACTTACTGAACTTAGCATATAACTGCTTATCCCGCAAAATTTGCAGCACTAGCCTCAGATGCTCAGCATGTTCGGTCTCATCTCTTGAATAGACCAAAATGTCATCAATGAACACAACTACGAACCGATCCAAATATGGTCTGAAGATCCGATTCATCAAATCCATAAATACCGCAGGGGCATTAGTGAGCCCGAACGGCATCACTAAGAATTCGTAGTGACCATATCTCGTTCTGAAGGCAGTTTTGGGTATATCTGAATCTCGAATTCGCAATTGATAATAGCCCGATCTCAAATCTATTTTTGAGAACACTGAGGCTCCCTTCAGTTGGTCGAACAAATCATCGATGCGCGGCAACGGATATTTGTTCTTTATCGTCACTTTATTCAGCTGACGATAGTCAATGCACAACCTCATGGTTCCGTCCTTCTTTTTCACGAACAATACTGGTGCACCCCAAGGTGAGAAACTTGGTCGAGCGAAACCTCTATCTGTCAATTCTTGCAACTGAGCTTTCAACTCCTTTAACTCGGTTGGTGCCATACGATACGGAGTTATCGAAATCGGCGTAGTCCTAGGTACAAGCTCAATACCAAACTCTACCTCCCGAACAGGTGGTAAACCCGGTAATTCTTCCGGAAAAACATCTAGGTATTCACAAGCCACCGGCACAGATTCGGGTTTTTTTCTAATTCTTTGTCATCAAGTACATACGCAAGGTATGCTTCGCACCCTTTTCTTACATATTTCTGTGCCAACATTGCTGATATTACAGCTGGCATCCCCTCCAAGTCCGCAGACTCAATTCGGATTACTTCGTTATTTGCGCACCTCAAATCAATAGTCTTGCTCTTGCAATTCACAACCGCATCATGCGCGGTCAACCAATCCAAACCAAGGATAACACCAAATTCATCAAACGGCAAAAGCATCAAGTCCGCCGGAAAACAGGAACCTCGAATTTCCAGGGGACATTTCTTACACACTTTGTCGACAAGCACGTAACGACCCAAGGGATTTGACACCCAAATTACGAACTCAGTAGACTCAATAGGTAAAATCTTACTGGATGCTAAGGTTTCACATATGTAAGAATGAGTAGAATCGGGGTCAATCAAAGCAATTACATTAGTATCAAAGAGAGTGAATGTACCGGTAATAACATCAGGCGAAGAAGCATCCTCGCGGGCACGTATAGCATAAGCTCTAGCAGGCGCACGAGCTTCGGATCTGGTTATATCATCTCTAGATCCTCTCTGACCACCACCAGTATTGCTCGCATTTCCAGATGGTCTACCCCGAGCAGTGGTAGCACCCGGTCTCCCACTCTGATTTACATTCTGTCCCGACAACCTCAGGCAATCTTTAATGAAGTGGTCAACTGATCCGCATTTGTAACAGGAGCGGTCAGGGAATCTACAACTCCCCGAATGCCATTTACCGCAATATCGGCATTTCGTTTTGTCTCGACGTTCATTCCCAACACTGGCGACTGAAGTGCCTCGTGTACCCACAAGGGGTCGATCACGATCTCGTCTAAAAAAGCCCGAAGTGCCTCTAAACTGGCCCGCATCATCCCGAAATCTCTTCGATGTTTGTTGAAGAGACCTTCCCGAGGATCTTTTACGAAACTCTCCAGTTCCCTCATCAACTCTTTGCTTTTCTTTTCTAAGCTCTTCGGCTTTACAAGCTCGTTCAACAAGTACCACGAACTCTCGTATTTCAAGAATGCCAACGAACATTTTTATATCTTCATTCAGCCCATCCTCGAAGCGTTTACACATAATAGCTTCGGACGAAACACATTCCCGAGCGTATTGGCTAAGTTTAACAAATTTTCGCTCGTAATCAGTAACCGACATGGAGCCTTGCTTAAGCTCAAGAAATTCCTTCCGTTTTTGATCAACAAACCTCTGACTGATATACTTTTTCCGAAACTCAGTTTGGAAAAACTCCCAAGTTACTTGCTCTCGGGGCACAACGGAAGTCAGAGTACTCCACCAATAGTAGGCAGAATCACGTAGCAAGGAGATAGCACACTTTAGGCATTCATCGGGTGTACAAGATAGCTCATCGAGTACCCGGATAGTGTTGTCCAGCCAAAATTCAGCTTGCTCGGCATCATCGCTATCCATAGCCTTAAATTTAGTAGCCCCATGTTTTCGGATTCTGTCAACTGGGGGCTTATTTGACCTTATTTGGTCCGTTACCGGTGGTATTGTAGGTGCGGGGGTAGTATTTGTCGGGAATGGAGGTTGTGGAACAGCCATATTAGTTCGAATGTATTGGTTGAACCAATCATTCATCACGCTATAGAATGCTTGTCTAGCTTCATCATTCGGATTACTAGCATTAGGTTGAGAGTCTGCCGGCACTGTCCCTTGTTCGGGAGCAGGCGCTACACTCTCAAGATCATCAGCTACCTCTCAGTCACGATCGGGATCCATTACTATAAATAAACACATTTACAATTGTCAGAAATCACACTATCAAGTAATCACATAAAATGGCATGTATAGCTAGACCCAACACATTACGGTAGTCCTAGAATCGACTAAACCTGGTTCTGATACCAATAAAATGTAACACCCCGAACCCGAGTCCGACACCGGAGTCGAACACGAGGTGTTAACAAACTTTGAAAAATTTCCAGACACTGCCCAATCTATGTACTAGTCGCTTTAAAAATCATATCTTGAGCTTCACAACTCGAAAATCAGTTTCGTGATTTTTCCCTGAAACTAGACTCATATGCCCATCTACATATTTTTTCTAGAATTTTTGATCGGGCCAATTAGTACAGTTTATTAGTTAAAGTCTCCCATGTTACAGGAATCGACTACCCTGACCTTTGCGCATTATGACTTGGATATCTCCTTGTACAGGGCTCCTAATTATCTCTGGTTAATTTATAATCAATTTCCAAAGTCGGAACAAGGAATCTAGAACCCGTTCTGGCCCTGTCTCACGAGAACCTTAATATCTCTTAACATACTGTCCGTATGATTGTTTCGTTACTTTCCTATGAAAGTAGATTCTTCAAGGTTTGTTTACATAATTTATTCACTATTTAATTCCATTCCTACTATTTTTAGTGATTTTCCAAATCTACGTCACTGATGCTGTCAGCATCTACCTTTAAGGTAGGCTTTACCTATTTCATGGTTCAACTAGCCCTTTTTGCATACATAGCACAATTTATGAAAGTGATTAACCATCCCCGTGGCCAATCCTTGTCAAGCATATCCACACTAAATGATTATAACATTATACTTAAACACATATAAGCCATTTTCACATGGCTATCCAAAACTTATACATCACATAAAGTACTCGAAAAACAACAATGGGTCGTCCTAAACATGCCATATCAAAATTCAACCAAAAGAGTACCCAAAAGAGCCTTTGATAGTGTGGGCGACTTCGACTTCAAGATCCCGAGTCCGATAGCTGGAGAACCAAAAATCTATAAAACAGAGGAGCAATGGAACGAAGTAAGCAATTTATGCTTAGTAAGTTTGAGCAAGGAATTCCAGCATAACGAAAGAATAGCACACATTTAGCTAAACGGAATATTTCATAATACACAATTTTCCGATATCAAACTTACTTCACAACGTTAACCCTTATGTACATACACAAAGACCAACTTAGCCGAAGGCCGGTAGCTCGTTCATCAACTGAGCGAATATTTATTTGTAAGGGGCTCGATTAAATTCAACACATACGTAACATATCCCAATATTGGGATGTTTTTCGAGTATTAGCTGAAATTTTACAGCAAGCTCATTCATTACTAAAATCATGTACCTTCGGAATTTAACCGGATATAGCTCCTCGTTCAAGTGCCTTCGGGACATAGCCCGGTTATAGTAACTCATACAATGCCTTCGGGACTTAACCCGAATTTTAGTAACTCGCACGAATGCCTTCGGGACTTAACCCGGAATTAGTATCTCGCACAAAGGCCTTCGGGACTTAACTCGGAATTAATAACTCGCACAAATGCCTTCGGATCTTAGTCCGGATATAGTCACTTAGCACAAAGCCTTCGGGACTTAGCCCGGACAGCATTCAATTAATCATGCACATCTAACAATAATTCATGGCACATTCGTATTTCTTTTTCATTAGCAAAACTCAAACACAAGGCACATACCATCCTTGCACATTCGGCTCAATAGCCACACATAGAGCATGATTTTAATTTGCTTAAAACATGATTTAATCACATCGTAATTTAAGCTCTCTTACTCAAGAACTTACCTCGGGTGTTGTCGAACGATTCCGCTAACTATTCGACCACTTTTTCCTTCCCTTTATCGGATCTATTTCCCCTTTGCTCTTGAGCTTAATTAAACAAATAAATTGATTTCATCATTTAGGCATTGAAAAGATGAACACAAGGCACTTAGCCCATATTTATACATTAGACATTAAAGTCACATACATGTGAAATCATGCATCAACACAACATATTAGCTAATTTTTTTTTCCTCCTTGGCCGAATATGCATGTCTATTTTTGGGGCCGATTTCAACACTTAATACACACATATACACACTAGTAAAGCATCCTCTCCCTTCCCATCGATTTAACACATGCATTGCTCATTAACATGTAAAAGTTACATTCGGCCTTAGCACACAACTTGCTAGCCGATTCTTCTCCATTTAGCAACCAATGCACATATGTGTTCACTCAAAAATGCTAAAAAGGAGGTTCAAGAATCATCAAGTCATCATCACATGCATCATTAACAAGCTTCATATTTAGCATGCAATGGCATTAACACAACCTCTACCTAGGTCGAATCTTAACTCATCCTCATGTCTCATCACCACCACATCAAACATCAACCAAGAATGATGCATCCATGGTCAAGTGTCATTTCCATCACATAGCAAGATTTAGACCATGGGCTAGGTAGAACTCAAGCTAACAACTAAAACATGCATGCATCTCATGGAACATCATCAAACATACCTTAGCCTAGCTACATGCATGGCCGAACCTCTTCACCTTTCTTCTTCCTTCCTCCTTAAAATTATTGGCCAAGGATGAACAAAGGATGAGAAATTTTTTCTTTGTTTTTCTTTCTAGTTTCGGCAAGTATGAAGATGAGAAAAGATGAACAAAAATTCTCTCCTTTTCTTTAGCTCACGGCAATGGGGGGGACAAACAACTACACACACATTTGTTTTTTTTTATT